>NC_089849.1:119434363-119501863 GCF_035609145.1 Eleutherodactylus coqui
AGATTTCTGAGAAACTCTAAGGCTAATTTCACACATGCAAGCGCAATATCGGGTCGTAAATCACGGCCTAACATAACTTTGGAAAAGTCGCAATCCTCCGCCACAGCTGACGGGTTCAACCCAGCAAATGTCAGGAAACGTGAGGGCTTTTGCAGCCACGTGCGCTCATATAAAAGCACCCTAGAAAAAGTTGCGATTTACTTTGATAATAGATGTAAACGTTGTTAAAAATCGAGCTGCAGCCCAGGAGCAGTAAACGGAAACCAGGCAATTTTGCATTTTGAAGGCAGATCTGTATGTGACTATGGACATGTTGTAAATGCAGATCATAGTAAAATAAATTTGCAAAGTTACTTAAAGGGGTTGTCTCACGGCAGCAAGTGGGTCTATACACTTCTGTATGGCCATATTAATGCACTTTGTAATGTACATCGTGCATTAAATATTGGCCATACAGAAGTTATTCACTTACCTGCTCCGTTGCTAGCGTCCCCGTCGCCATGGATCCGTCTAATTCTGATGTCTTCTTGCTATTTTAGACGCGATTGCGCTGTGCGGTCTTCTCCCCTTCTGCTCAGTCCAGGCACGAGCAGCGATCTGACTCCGCCCCCTTCTACGCGTCATTGCGTAGCTCCACCCGTCACGTGTGCCGATTCCAGCCAATCAGGAGGCTGGAGTCAGCAATGGAACGCACAGAGCCCATGGTGCACCATGGGAGAAGACCCGCGGTGCACCATGGGAGAAAACCGCAGTGCATCCCTGGGAAAGGACCGGCGGCCATTTTGGGAGAAGATTATTTAAAGTCCTTATTTCGTCGGATCGGTAAGTAGCAAGCGGCTTAAAAACCGCTTTACTTTGCTATTTTATGCCAGGGGGGTGACAGGGGGAATGGGGTAAGGTAAAATTTTGAGGTTTGCCGCGAGACAACCTCTTTAAGGAGTGCTCCGCTCTCCTCACATGTCTATTTCAGTAAATGCTTCTACTGCCCCTAAAATAAGAGTAAATCATCTTTTCTAGGGCTATATTCACACAATGATGCTGAAGCAGCAATGCAAAAATTGCCATCGCCAGGTTGAAAACTGCAGGAAATAACAGGAGTTTTCCAGGTGCAGTTTTTGCAGTAGTTTTGCCCGCAGCATCTGAATAGATCCTTAGAACTCTTCTGTTATTCCTTCAAGAAATGAATGAATTGTTAATGGGACATTATCCACAGTCAGCACTACTATGAAAGCATCAGACAGTTTAGTGACACCCCACTGACAAGCGGAATGACAACACTGCGGTAACATATTCACACATTTCCCCGAAAAGTAAAGGTGCGTTTAGATGGAATGATCATTGCTATAAATATAATATTTTATGATTGTTATGCAAAATTTGTTCAAATGAAAGAAAACGTGTGATAAAATCGTTACGTCTAAATGTAAAGCCACCGTGCGCTAGATTTGTTTACTTTGTTTGTTGTTCACTTTCAACCAGCATAAAAATCATTGCTTGTTTGCTGACTTCTCGCTGCGTCTAACCGCTTTCCGCTTAGCGCTTCGTATAAAATGTGCAGAGCAGCCAACAAGTAGTCCGCGATACTCAGCGATGATCCACCTTTCTAAACGTTCTGCACGAGCGAGAACTAGCGATGACGTCACCCACTTGTGCAGATAATTCAGCCGACAGTCGTCCCGTGTAAATGAAGTATTAGCGAGCCAATCTATCTGCCTGTATAATCAAAAGTTATCTCACCTCCTCGAGAAGCTTGCAGTGCTTGTGGTCTGTATGTGCAGAGAAAATCAACCTCAGATCCGCTTGGCCATTCGGTCCTATGGCTTGTTCAATAATAGAGAATATATGGGAATCCGGACACGTGAGTTGAATTTTCTTTGCTTTATTTTCGTTTTAAGCTTGCATGGTTAGGTACATGGTATCACAAGACATACCATGTACCTAACCATGCAAGCTTAAAGGGGTTGTCCCGCGAAAGCAAGTGGGGTTAAGCACTTTTGTATGGCCATATTAATGCACTTTGTAATGTACATCGTGCATTAAAGGGGTTGTCCCGCGGCAGCAAGTGGGTCTATACACTTCCGTATGGCCATATTAATGCACTTTGTAATGTACATCGTGCATTAATTATGAGCCATACAGAAGTTATTCACTTACCTGCTCCGTTGCTAGCGTCCCCGTCTCCATGGTGCCGTCTAATTTTCAGTGTCTAATCGCCCGATTAGACGCGCTTGCGCAGTCCGGTCTTCTCCTTTTGTGAATGGGGCCGCTCGTGCCGGAGAGCGGCTCCTTGTAGCTCCACCCCGTCACATGCCGATTCCAGCCAATCAGGAGGCTGGAATCGGCAATGGACCGCACAGAAGCCCTGCGGTCCACCGAGGGAGAAGATCCCAGCGGCCATCTTCACCAGGTAAGTAAGAAGTCACCGGAGCGCGGGGATTCAGGTAAGCACTGTGCGGTTTTCTTGTTTAACCCCTGCATCGGGTTTGTCTCGCGCCGAACGGGGGGGCAATTGAAAAAAAAAAACCCCGTTTCGGCGCGGGACAACCCCTTTAACACGAAAATAAAGCAAAGAAAATTCAACTCACGTGTCCGGATTCCCATATATTCTCTATTATCTGCCTGTATAAACAGGCGGCACAAGTGAACGAGCGAACGATAAACCGTTAGGCGTAAAAGCACCCTAATAGATGAAGAGCCCATATCAAAATTTAAAAAACGGGGGAAAAAAGCTCCAGAATTGTTATTTCATGGGGAAACAAGTATTCACCTGAATGATAAGGTCAAGAGATCTGGCAGCTCCTCTGAAGTTTACAGAATGATCATACTTGCGTGTGAATTTCCCTTTTATATTCCAGTTACATTCTCACAGTATCACAAGATAATGCTAACAAAAGTCCAAAATATTTAAAGGTCCTTTGATATATTAAACGGACTTATTCACACATAATAGCTTTTCCTGCAACTTTAAGAATGTAGAAAAAAAAGACAGGACATGGAAAGAAACCCTGGTGGTGGTAAAGCAACAAGTGGCCTACATCTCTGCAATCCCTAGGCTTTCTGGTTATGTATAATTAGCATTTATTAATTAATAGAGTAGAACTGAGAAGTCACCGCTCCGCTAACTTATTTCCATGGACAACTACTAACACTGATTACATTGGACTCATTCCATGTAATTATATTTCTGAACATCTGTATAAGGATAGGGCTACATGGTGACTTTAGGCCATGTGACCAAAGGTTGCAAGGCAACCTCGCACTGTATTGGAAGACAATGGAGTTTGGCTGTTTTGATAGCTGTGTCAGGGGTTTCGTTAAAGGGGTTGTCCCGCGCCAAAACGGGTTTTTTTTTTTCTTTCAATAGCCCCCCCCCCCCCCCCGTTCGTTGCGAGACAAACCCGATGCAGGGGTTTAAAAAAAAACAAAAAAAAAACGGATAGTGCTTATCTGAATCCCCGCGCTCCGGTGACTTCTTACTTACCTTGCGAAGATGGCCGCCGGGATCTTCACCCTCGGTGGACCACAGGTCTTCTGTGCGGTCCATTGCCGATTCCAGCCTCCTGATTGGACGAGCGGCCCCATTCAGAAGAAAGAAGACCGGACTGCGCAAACGCGTCTAATCGGGCGATTAGACGCTGAAAATTAGACGGCACCATGGAGACGGGGACGCCAGCAACGGAGCAGGTAAGTGAATAACTTCTGTATGGCTCATAATTAATGCACAATGTATATTACAAAGTGCATTAATATGGCCATACAGAAGTGTATAGACCCACTTTGTTTCGCGGGACAACCTCTTTAAGGAAACAGGAAAGGGGAATCGACTGGCCGAACGGATCTGTCTAAGACGGAACCGAATAGTGGCGAATAGACCCAATTGACTATAATGGGGTCCATTCGGTTTCTGCTCAGCATTTTACCGGAAAAAAAAAGAATGCTGCGTGCAGTGCTATTTCTTCCGGTATTTTGTGCCAGATCTGCACAAAATTTGCAGCACAGATCTGAACCTGGCCTTAAAGGTTGCATTGAGGTTGAATTTTGTTGGGACTGTGCAAGTTCACAGGACTACACAGCAATCTTTGGTCGCATGAATCCTATTCTGACCAAAAGTCTCCATGTAGCCCTAGCCTACAATATAGGATGATTTAAGACTTGTACTGTGAAGAAATCCATGTGTGTCACCTTGCACTCTTGGGCTGAAATACTATGGTTCCACTGCAGTTCTGGTGGAACTATAAATTCTGTAGAGGAAGATTAAGGGGCCTACTAGGTCCCTCTGCCCCATTCAGGGAGAGCAGTACAATAAATGATACGTGACAGTCTGTTACACATTGTGCTTTGGAGTTCAGGAGCTTCAAGGTTTGGGTGAATTGAGAATCACAGTTTTACCGTGGATTTCAAATTGCCAAAAAGAGCAACAAATTGTGGCAAGACCAAACCCGGTTTTCCAGATGCGGTTTTGAATTCCACCTTCTGAATCATGGAGACAAGATGTTACCAAATGCATCCAAAGCTACTTATCTCAAGAGAACAAAGTGAGGAGACAAGTCCAACCTGTCGGGGTACGGTCTCACTGCATAAGCCACATGCAACAGAAACCCGCGGCAGCCAACGGCCAGAAGACTTTGCCAGTAGAAGAGCAGTATTAACCTCAAACCTAACAAAAGCGGTAGCAGGTTCTTTTAGTAAATCTAATAGCAGGAACAGCTAAAGGGTGCCTTTACATGGCACCCACGCAGCGGGTAGTGCACATATTTTACTGCTCATCAGGCGGCATCTATGCTTGCCATTGTTTCCAGTGACCCCCGCAATCAGCGGTAAACATGTGTCCAAACTGGGTGTCTCAACATAACAGGACGACTCAAGGATGCCTACTTTACTGGTAACTTTTTTCTTCTATTTCGGGAGTGGGAGAAGGGGGATCAGCCGCTGACTGGTTCTGGATAACACTTGCTCTTATTTGTAATGTTACTCTTTCCCGAAATGCATCAGGAGCCATCTGCCACAAGTTCTAATTATACAAATAAAGATTTGCTCTTAATTCCCAGCGGTTTCGGACTGCTGACACTTTCTTAGTTAATCTGCTACGCTCAAGCTGTGACATTGCATCTGATAGTATTGGGGCAAAGCAGGACATGCTGTCCTCTCCTCCTTCAGCACGCACCAGGGTCCCAGCAATGCAAGAGTTAAGTGTGGGATGGAATTACACATATTAGATGCTGAGCGGAGGCATTGTCTCTCCATTAGTGGGTGGGAATCCCCAGAGCTAAAAGCACAAGTTGGCAAGGAAGCCTATGAATGGGGTTTTTCATGGCACTATGTATTGAGCGAATCAATTGCCTATAAATACATCTGGACATTAAAAAGCTGGAAAAAAAATATCTGCTTTTAAAGATACCGTAAGCAAGAAATATGGAGAAAAGTAGCATGTAGAGTGAAAACTCTAAGCAGCAATCTTGTGGGGGAGTCACCCCTGAATATAAAGAGAGTGATCAGGGGTGGAAGGGACTTACCTATTCTCTTCAGACAACCCCTCACCAGAAGCAAATGTTTGGCGATAGGCTGCTGACGGGTTCCGCTGCTGGCGTCCTCCATGAACAGGGATAATCAATGGGGAAGCCTTTCGAAAGGGTGTATTTCTACTACATTGAAAGAGTCCGGCTCACAGGGGTGGAAGGTTACCAATGTGAGGGTTCCCTATATTACGGGACATATGGAATGCCTCAGTGTGAAATCAATGGCTTTAACGGTATATTCAAATTGGCTTACAGATATTGCAGTTTTTTAACTCGCAGTTAGAGATGAGCGAACGTACTCGGATAAGCACTACTCGTCTGAGTAATGTGCTTTATCCGAGTACCTCCCCGCTCGTCCTGAAAGATTCGGGGCGCTCCGCTGCTGACAGGTGAGTCGCAGCGGGGAGCAGGGGAGAGAGGGCGGGAGAGGAGAGAAAGATCTCCCCTCCGTTCCTCCCCGCTCTCCCCTGCAGCTCCCCGCTCCGCAGCGCGCCCCGAATCTTTCAGGACGAGTGGGGAGGTACTCGGATAAGGCACATTACTCGGACGAGTAGTGCTTTACCGAGTACGTTCGCTCATCTCTACTCGCAGTGTATTCATGGGCCAAAATACACTGTTGCCTTGAAGTTTTCTGCCTGTCGGCAGTCTTTTCACACGGGGTGAATAGGAAGCGTATTTACACGCATAAAAGTAAAAAAACGCATAAAATCTCATTGATACACAGTGAATATTCCTGCCCATTGTCTTCAAAGGGCTATTACAGTGCGTAATACGTGCCAAGATAGGACATTATGTTTTTTTTCAACGTGACCAAAAGTTGCGTGAAAAATATACGGCTGGAAAGGAGTCCATTGAAATCAATGTGCTTTATTCACTACATAATACATGTGAGAGAGCCCTGAGGAAGAACAGTATGGGTGCCGGACTATGGATTCATAACATGGTCATGTATACGAGGCCTAAATGTAATGCTGCGTTTAGATGGAAGGATTATTGCTTACAAAATCGTTTTAATGAACGAAAGGCAACGATATAATCCTTCATCTTAAACGCGAGCGAACGACTGAAAGTCGTGAGGTTTTCGTTCGTCGTTCAGTTTCAGCCGGCATAAAAATCAGCGCTGACTCGTTCACTTTTTGGATAGGAATGTGAAACACCGAACAATAAGTCAACGAGAATCGTACAGTCTAAACTGGAGGCTCGAGTGCCAACGAGCTGGTAATGTCACCAGCTGGCTCGCTTGGGCAAATGACAATCATGAGACTCCCGTTCTGTCTAAAAGCCTCATTAGGTTGGGTTCACACGTTTTCAGTCCACAGATATTCTGTAACCACACAAATATTCAGCTTTACTTGCTGCTGGCTGCTTTAGATTACATCCTGCAATATTCAGTGGATATGCCAAGACACAGCCAAATGAAGCCTACTGACCGATATCGCACTTTTAAATCGGTGTTATCCAGCCCCATTGAAAACAATTGGTGATGCGTTCTGAACGAATGGCCAAAAGATGGAACATGCCGCGATTTGTTTTCCCAAACCCTGATGCGGGAAAAAAATTGCTTATGTAAGTTACCCCATTCAAAAGATTGGGGTTCATTTTTGTGCGTCTCGCAATGCACAAATCTCACACGATTTGAAAGCGGCCTCACAGGCAAATATGATTTTGTTTTTGCCGCTCATAGGAACTAACGGCCAATTCCTAAGCAGAATCGCCAAAAAATAGGTATGCTATGATTTACAATGCTGTAATAACTAGAGATGAGCGAACGTACTCGGTAAGGCCAATTTCGCAATCGAGCGCCGCGATTTTCGAGTACTTCACTACTCGGGTGAAAAGATTCGGGGGTCGTCGGGGGGGCGGGCGTGGTGTGGTGGAGCGGGGGGGGGGGGTAGCAGCGCGGAACAGGGGGGAGCTCTCTCTCTCTCCCTCTCCCCCCCCCCCCCCACTCCCCTCTGCAACCCCCCGCTCACCCACGGCGCCCCCCGAATCTTTTCACCCGAGTAGTGAAGTACTCGAAAATCACGGTGCTCGATTGCGAAATTGGCCTTACCGAGTACGTTCGCTCATCTCTAGTAATAACTCATTATTTTTAATAGGTTAATCTACATGAGTGATTTTTCTTGCACTGATCGTGCAAAAATGAATAAATCGCAGCATATCTGTTTTTCGGGCAAGTCTCCAATGAGAATAGGACTTGTACTATGTGGTGTCTAGCACACTGCAGAGAACACAGACTGGGTATCCGATTGTTGTGCCATGCGAGTCGTGCCGGAGAATCTCAAGTACAACTCTCTTGGCCATGTAAATACAACCTCAAAAGTAACATCTTCGACAATGTATGACAGTGTGTGCCGTGTACAGCCACCAGAAGACTTCTTGGTACAACTTTTGGTGGGAAAGACAAGATGTAGCCCCAGGCTACTAAACGTTTGCAATTTATTAACTAAGTGAGATAATTATATTAAAGGGAATCTGTCAGCTTGAACACACTACAATCTGCAGGCAGGATGTTATAGAGCGAGAGGAGCTCCATTGGGGGTTGAACAAAATGACCCTGGAGGTCCCTTCCAACTCTACCATTCAACGGCTCTATGAGCTGAGCAGATTGCATGTGGTTTTATGGGGACATATACAGTATAACTTGCATTTTATTCATTTATATCTCTGCACATTCTGAGCTGAACATTCCAGTGGGCGGAGCTATCAGTGATTGACTGTAAATACAGGAGCACCTGCCAATCACTGATCGCTCCGCCCACTGGAATGTTCAGCTCAGAATGTGCAGAGATAAAGTAATAAAATGTAAGTTCTACTGAATCTTTCCCCATAAAACTATATATCAATCTGCTCAGATCCTCCTGCTCTATAACATGATCCATGCAGTTTGCAGTGTGTTCAAGCAGTGTGTCCCTTTAATAGGCATATTTGGCTTTTTATAAAAAATTGACTGTGCTCCTAAAATATTAGTGATAAACGCATAAGAATAGCACCTCCAGCGGCCAAACCAGCATATATGTTTAAAGACCTACCAGAGGAAAAGCTAAACTTCACTTGCCAGAAATGCAAGCCTGTGTCTCTACTGAAGGAAAAGGTGCAAAGTCTTCAGGAGAGAATAGCTACATTGAAACGTATTAAGGAAGATGAGGATTTCCTTGACAGAGCAGAAGAAAGTCTTCAAAATGTTGAAGGAAAAGAAATGTCCAATGTTTTTACACAAATGCACAGAGCATGGGAAACAAGCAAGGAGAATTGGAGCTCCTAACACAGGAAGAGAAATATGATGTCATAGGCATCACGGAGACTTGGTGGAATGATACATGATTGGAATACAAGGCTTGAAGGATACAACTTATTTATAAGAAACAGACCAAAAATAAGGGGAGGAGGTGTTGCATTGTATGTTAAGAAAACATTCAACTCCACAGAGATTCAAGCTTCAGAGCATGGTAGTTCTGTAGAAACTGTTTGGGTAAGAATACAAAGAGAGAACAAACAGAAAGGACACTGACTTCGCCACTACTTGAACTGGTAGATATATCTTTCTAGGGTCAATAAGTCCAGACCCATCTTTTGAAATCTTTTGCACTCGTCTATACATAGAGCTCCCCCACATGGTGGTTTATTTATAGTGTGCTGCAACCCACTTATTCAATTTGCACAATGGGCAGTGACTAACAGAATGGTATTTAACAAAGAGAAACGCAAAGTCCTGCATCTGGGCAAGAAAAATGAAAAAAGCACATACAGAATGGGAGGCATTAAGCCAAGAAGCAGCAAATGTGCAAAAAGACTAGGGTATACTAATAGATAATAGACTGAACATGAGTCAACAATGTGATGCAGCAGCCAAAAAGGCAAACACAATTCTGGGATGTATTAAGAGAAGCATAGTGTCTAGATCACATGAGGTACTTATCCCCCTCTACTCTTACTTGGTCAGACCTCATCTGGATCACTGTGTCCAGTTCTGGGCACCCCATTTTAAAAAAGAGAGACAAATTGGAGCAAGTTCAGAGAAGAGTTACCAAGACGGTGAGCTGTCTGCAAATCATGTCCTATGAGGAACGGTTAAAGGATCTGGGAAATTTTTATCTGGCAAAAAGAAGGTTGAGAGGAGACTTAATAGCGGTCTACGAATATTTGAAGGGTTGTCACAGTGCAGAGGGATCAGCCCTATTCTCATTTGCACAAGGAAAGACTAGAAGCAATGGGATGAAACTGAAAGGGAGGAGATACACATTAGATCTTAGAAAAAACTTTGACAATGAGGGTGATCAATGAGTGGAACAGGTTACCACGGGAGGTGGTGAGTTCTCCTTTAATGGAAGTGTTAAAACAAAGGCTGGACAAATATCTGTCTGGCATGATTTAGTCAATTCTGCACTGAGACTTAATGACCCTGGAGGTCCCTTCCAACTCTACCATTCTAGGATTTTATAATATAAAAATTGGAAAAAAAAACTCCTGGTTATTTTCTTCTTAAGTAAGCAATAAATCCTAATTAGAGTCTTAAAAGAGTCATCCAGCATTGTCAAACATGAGCCTTCAGAATTTTTTCGGGGCTTTGGAGAAGAAAAAAAAAAGAAATCCTAAAAATGTCCCACTCACAAGCCTATTATTAGGCAAACACATTTGACCTGTGACTGTAAAGAATCCAGCTTGACATAACTTAACTAGGCTTCAGGACAAGCTTTTCCTACAGCAAGTCACTGATTCTGCACCGCAGGGAACCAATTACCTGCAAACAGCGGCTCATCACAGGCAACCAGATTATCAGGCGCTTTAGTCTGCTATAATACAATAACAAGAGTTATGGCAAACGTAGGCATTTTAAACCTGGTGCTTCATTCAGAAGTGAGCAGATTAGCTCTTCTTGCTAAATGACACATCACATCTCATTCGCCTGCAAGCACATTGTTTCGTGACACTGATTGCGCAACATGAGAGGCTCTTACATGCAAAACTTCATGCGCATGAATGGATGGCTCAAGGTGTATAGTGAACCGGGGAAATTACTGAACGCTAAACACTGCCAAATGAACACAGGATAAATTAAAGGGGTATTCCAGTTATGCAAAGTTGCTGTCAAATGAACGCCAATCAAATGTTAGTAACGTTTGTAATATAGTTCTGCTTTGGATTTTGTGTCTGTAGCGCTATAATCCATTCCCTTCTCATGGCATTCCAGAAGTGTTTACTCACAGGTTGCCATGGATACGTCCTATAGACATTCCAGCAATATGGGTCGGGCACGCTCAGTAGAAATAACCTGGGATGGCTTTTTATCTCTTTAGCTTCCGGCCCGGATGACTGACCAATAATAGGTCAGCGTTTAATGGGGACACACAGCAAGGAAGTACAGAGTAGGGGATGATGATCAATGTAGTTTTAAACTGTATGTCAGCAGGGATATGGCGGCCATCTTGCAAAACAGATTCAGGGATGCATCAGAAATAGAGGGATACATAAGAAGGTAGCAGCTGCTCAATGTATACCCATAACCAACTGTGCAAAACACGCCATTATATCTGGAATTTTTGAAAATTCACTTCACAACCAGAATATCCTATAAGTTTTGGAGCAAGAAGATGCCAGTTACTGTCTTCCATAAAGCTCTCCAAAGTGCTGCACCGCCCTATATCCGCTTCCTCATCTCTACCTGTGATCTCCACGATCTTCCTAATGACCCAAGTTGTGCTGTAGTCCAAACCTCACTCCCCGAGACTTTTCCAGAGCAACCCCAATTCTCTGCAATGTGCTAGCCCAGACGGGTTATTCCACAACGTCCTCAATGTTAGGTGTGCCCTAAAAACACATCTCTTTAGGGCCCCTTTACACGCAACAATTATTGTTCAACGATTCGTTGAATCATGCAAATTTTAACGCTAATCGTTTGGTGTAAACGCGGCTAATGACCGAGCGAATCAACAAGAATTCGTCTGCTTCGTTAAACAGTTATTTTTATGCCTGCATAAAACGAACGCCAATTCATCTGCATGTATAAGTAGGCTGCACAAGGGAGTGAGCGGCGATTGTCCGCTCATGTGAACCATTTATCGCTCAGTGTAAGAAGGATCCTTTATGGCTCTTCCACACTGGTAATAGATTTTCCTGCGATGCTGGAGTAAAAACGCATGATTTTGAAACCAATGATTTTCAATGGTTTCATTCTGATTTGCGAGGTCTTCACTCACTCCAAGTTGCGAGAAAATAAATCTGCGATATCACCCATTGTTTTTAATGGGGCCAGCGATTGCAGTGGCAGAAGATAGCGAGCTTTGGAATCCCCCATAGTGAGGATAGATATGGGGGGGGGGGGGGGGATCCCTTGTAGCTCCGCCCCCTCTGTCCTCTCACTATAGGGGATATCAAAGCTCTTTCATTGAAAGCAATGGGCGATCACACACATTTTTTGTTATCGCAACTTGGAATAATATATTGCAAATGAGAATTAAACCATTGAAAATCATTGGTTTTAAAATCAGACTTTTTCACTCACTCTCGCATCGCAGGAAAATCTATCGCCAGGGTGGAAGGGCCCTTTAAAGGAGGCATATCACATTCCCTAACCAAACTCCTTCCCATTCATCCTGTTTCCACACTCTGTCACCACCTGATCGCGGTATCCGCCTCACCACATACATGCACTTATGGACACATGTGGTTATTGGCTGGTGACTGGCCCCTACCCTATTTATATACAGTGGGCTGGCCATTGCACCTCACGTGTCTCTTGAGGACCCTATCACCTATCAACCCATTTGATTACCAATTTTTATACTGCATGTCTGACTTCGCCCCTATAAAGATCATGTTACTTCTCAGACAAGGAAAGAAATAGTAAACTGTAGCCTGATCTACAGCACGGGAAGGACATGCAAGTGGCTGATAAGGTCCAGCGGGCACATTTCACTGGGGTTTAAGGAACATATTGCTGATTACAGGTCTGTAAAGATGGTTACATGGACCAATTCTGGAATCAGCAAAATTGATGCTGCCTTGCCTAGGTGTTACTATCCCATTGAGACAGAAGGCCTGTAAAGCAGTTGGCTGTTTTTGGGTAACATTTTACTACTAAGATATAATGGGAAAAAATACACAAGTAATAATGCGTTACTGTGCCTACATAACATGATACAGCACAATGCTGCGAATATATAACAGCACCTCACTAGCAGTACTATACAGTGCCGAAATAATAGTACACTATCATTATTCAGGTTGGCCCCAGGTGCAGAGACAAGGTTGTGTAGTCCCAAGGAAACGTCCGCTCTGGCTATATTATAATCCAGCCGTGGACTTGCAACGTGGTTGATAAAAGTGCAAATATTGTCCCCCACACACACAAAAAAGTGCTTACTCAGATGCAGACCATCGCAAGCCCTCTTGAGAAGGAGAACGGCCCCAAACATAATCCTCAACTATTTAAACGAGAAGGACCTCTTCCAAGAGCGGAGGAGAAGCAACGCTCTTTTGGATAAATGTATTGATCCGTCTGCGCTCTATTGACCAAATGGGCCACTATGTTGTAGATTTGGCTTTCACAGAAGGGGGGAGTTATGGTGCAGAGGCCTGACCAGAAGCGTGGGACTACCTCCAGGGCAACCGGTGAACAAACACTTCTGAAGTACCAGAAGTAGTTAATGGTTTTTCGCACTGCAGACACAAAATCCAAAGCAGAACCAAATGTCAAGGTTTGCAATGGCAAACCTTGACATTTCATTACAAATCATTTGACGGCAGCTAATTGGAATACCTCTTTAAGCAGCTCTTCTGACCAAGGCTGACAACATGGTCTTTGGTGAAGGTCACGCTTCCACATTGAAGATGATTCAATATTCAAAAATAAGATCCTCCATGCATTGACTTCTACATGATTTCCAGAAATCCGTACACACAGCAAACGAGACGGTGTGCGAGGTTTTTCAGCATGTACCGTAAAAACATTTCTCATTAAGACATTACATTGCAGCTCCTATCACGGCACGCTCTGAAATATAGGCTCCATAGGAGATGAAAAACCTAGTGTAGCAAACAGACTCCCCGGAGCTGCCTAGCAAACATGATTAATAGGAATTGTAATATCATGTATAATTTCCAGAATGCTGGGACACAAAATGCTATTTAATCTCACCTTTACTGCTTAGACTCACTGCAGTGCACAGAAGTACTCTCAATCAAAACTTGCAGCTTGCAAAAAAAATAGCCGCGTGTCTCGCATTTTCTCCGGCACCAAAGAAAAAGGAGAAACAAAAACTTAAAGCTAATGATAGCCGATGTGACCACAAACATTCTGCTCAATTATCCATTAACACTACATTTGTACTGTTTCACCCCGCCAAAAAAAGGACGGTAGTCATACCGAACAGTAATATGCACAATTACGTGGTAATTTGTACCCAAACTGCTTTAATAATCCTGACCGTTGGACCAGGGATGCATTTGACCAAAAGGTGGAAACACAAAGTACCGTGAAACCTCTAAGACCACACAAAACCAAAATTAGAAAATGGTGGTCTTCACAAAGTTGGATGTTACTGTATATGATGGAAAGGAAACTCTGCCATATAAGTAAGTGGTCTTTTGGAGAGGGTTTTCTGCATACGATATTGTTGAGTTGACATCTGGATGTTCTTGAGGGTCCACGCAGTGGAGATGTATTTTAGCGGATCATCATTAAAAAGGTACCTGATGGTCTAAGGCGAGCCTTGAATCTAAAAGGCCAAAATACCAATGGTCTTCCAAAACCCTTTTATAAACTCAGCCTCGGTGGAGGTTATAAGTGGGAAATCCAACCTGTTTGCTGTTGGCTCAGAACTCATTGCTGATGGGACGCTACAGGATATGGGCCAACTACACTAAAAGTCCCTGATGGATCGGGAGTCGGGTGACATAGTTGGACTGAGTTACTAACAAAGGGACAAAAAAGGCTATAAATTTTATGGGAGGGGGAAGTTTTCAGGGCATTTTTACTCAGATGACCATGGGGTCCCTCCACTTAAGACCAGCTGGTTCTGGCATTTGCCAAATCTTCTGCTAAGGCCATTTCTGCTTGGACCACATGCAATCTAGGAAAAAATAGTGGACTGCCAATGTTAAATAGAAAACTACAACTATCCCAAGTGAATTATCAGTAGCAAATTTCAAGCTGTATTGACTCCTGCAATTTGCCCTGGAACACTTGACACGATCCCAGTACCATCAGCAAGTGCATATATCAGTTTATGTCTAAGCCTACAAATAAGCCACTCAGCTTCACAATTAATGCATGCCGTCACAACAATCAGTTGCCTACAGTTCACTCGATTCTAGCGAATGCATTTACACAGAAACATTAGACAATTATTACCATAAGCTGGGTGGCACTAAATGCCCTGCAGGAGGGGTGAATGTGCCACATGAAATCAGTGGATGGCATTGAGGGGTCTATAAGAAGCAGTAAGAAGGATGCTGATGAAACACTATTTTTTTGTGGGGTAATCAAAAGCCACCAGCCGGCATAAACCCAGCATATTCAATATAGAGAGCGGATGACCGATTACTGGAGAGTTACAAGGGATCTCCACAACAGATTTTAAACATTTCACACAATCTTCATCAAATGATGCAGTTCTCGGCAAATACTTGGTTTTACCCATCCTACATGGATCTTCCTTTTAATTTATTCAGCCACACCCATTAAAACAGGAGAATAAAGTCAAACACACAAAGCCGCGATCTTCACACAGAAATAGTAGTAGTATAGATCCCCGTGACACCAGCAAGGACGCGGCCAGGTTTGCTACTTAATGATTAAGTAATTTTTTTCTCTCATTTTTCATGTCCACCTTTTAAAAGCCATAACTATTTTTCTGTCAACTTAGTCATAGTAGGGATGGCATTCTGTGCGATGAGTTGTATTTTTACGGGTATGTTATGCCAAAAATTTAGCTATGGATTTGCCCTATATTCTGTGTCAAACATATGGCAAATTATACACACTACAATACCTCTGGGTTAGTTGGGCAATGTTTTTGGAATAAAGCAGCCCCTTTCACCTAATCATGGACAGCCCCTTTAAGAATGACAGACAGGTAAGCGGGTGTCTGGTTGCACTTGGTGCTTGGCTTCCTAGTGTCAGTCTGTGTTCTCCCCGCAATCTAACGTGTCACATCCGGGGTCCAGTGGTATGCTAAGCTTCTGGAGTTTTTCATATCTCATTAGAGCCTAGAAGCTTTTTCACATGCAATAATAGACAAATCTTTGGCATCATGCCAACCAGAAGTGTAGGCTAAGGGCTATTTTACACAGATCGATCATGGTAATTCAGGTAATTGTTGAATCGTGTGAAACTAAAACATCTTGTTGATCCTGTATAAGTCTGATCAACGACTAAATGATGATTTGTTTACTTAAAATTCATTATTTTATGATAATTGGCCGATGTAAACAGGCAGTTGGTCATCGATGGGATGACTGTCATAGAATGGTAGAGTTGGAAGGGACCTCCAGGGTCATCGCGTCCGACCCCCTGCTCAGTGCAGGATTCACTAAGGCTAGGTTCACACACACTGGAATCCCGGCGGAAATCTCACGGTTTGGTTGCAGCGAAAAACCGGCGGCGGCACTTAGCTGCGGGTTTTGAAGCGGCCTGGCCGCTCGCTCTTCCGCTGCGTCTAGCGTTCACATAGAGGAGAGCGTGGCCGCAGCGGAAGAAGAGAAAAAATGAACACGCTGCGCCGGCTTCTGACGGCTTTGCCGCGGCGGATTTGCTGTCCCGTGTGGACGAGATTTCTGAGAAATCTCGTCCACATGGCTGGCTAATCCCAGGATTAGCGGGCACAGGCGGATTTGTCACGGTGAAATTCCGAACAGAATTTCCGCGGCAAATCCGCCCTGTGTGAACCCAGCCTAAATCATCCCAGACAGATATTTGTCCAGCCTTTGTTTGAACACTTCCATTGAGGGAGAACTCACCACCTCCCGTAGTAACCTGTTCCACTCTTTGATCAGCCTCACTGTCAGAATTTTTTTTCTAATATCTAATTTAAAAAAACAAATTAATACTCACCCTGCTGGTGTTGCTGTCCCTGGCGGCCCTCTTGGGACTTGTCAGCCGGCAGGGAAACCTTTTCTCTGGTGACGGGTTTTCGAAATCCTCGCCTCCAACTAGAGATTGCGCTGATTGGCTGAGTGCCGTTGAGTGACAGCCCGCTCAGCCAATCGCAGCCAGCGCTGGATGCGTCTAATCACAGCCATTTATTAACTGAATGGCTGTGATTGGACGCATCTAGCGCTGGCTCTCATTGGCTCAGCCGGCTGTCACTCAATGGCGCTTAGCCAATCAGAGTAAACGGCTGGCTTCACAAGGTCTCGACAGCGGCGCCGGGGACAGCGACTTCACCAGCTGAGTATTGATTTTTCTTTTATCAGCAGCCTTGGGGCTGCGTTCAGAGGTGCCGAAAACGCAGCCAAAACGCTGGCATAAAGTATGCCAGCACTGCTAAAAACCCGGATGGAATCTGCAGTAAACGCAGCGTTTTTCTGCAAACGCCTCTGTGGGGGAGGTCTTGGACAGTTTTTTACTGTGATGCAATTTTTTTTATGTTTTTCCATCCCTGCCTTCCAAAAATGATGCATATTTTATTTTTTCTTTCACATGGTAAAAATAGAAGTCATTCTACAAACAAGAAGGGGTCTTGGATTGAGGACTTCCTTATATTTTAACACCATTTTCAGGTACATATGAGGTATTGAAAACATTTTATTAACATTTTTCAGGGAAATGGAGTTTGATTTTACAGTGATTTTACATTTATTTTTCACAGCATAAGGGACACTAACTTTATTCTGCCACTTCATACAATTGAAAAGGTTACTAAATTTATTATGGTTTTAAAAAATATTTTTCTACTTTTGCATAATGAACTTTTCCTTTTAACCTGTTTTTTTAGTCGCTATATTCTTGGACCCATAACTTTACTTTTCTGTTGACCAAGCTGGTTTCTCAAGACAAGATGCAGTTTTTGTAGGTACCATTTTATTGTAAATATGAAATCTGGTTAACTTTTTATAATATTTTTAGGAGAAGAGATGATCAGGTAAAAAAAAACAAAAAAAAACACTAATCTGTTTTTTTTCTAAGTAGCATACAAAATTGATTAAATAATGTGGGCAAAGTGTGGTGGCCTGGACAACGCCTCTATATGTCTTGACATGTGGACCTATAATGCTTCACAGATGGTGATAGTTGAAGCAGTCAGAGTGGTGTAGAAAGAGGAAACCCTTTGCAGGAACACCAGATAAGAGCATGCATGGAATAAAGGCTGAGGAGCCAGGTGGGCCCCCAGAATAAACAACAGTGGAAGTAGAAAGAAAGAAAAAATTCCTGCGCTCAGGGTAACCTCGGAAGGGAACACCTTGTCAAAAGGCCACACATGGGTATGGTCAAGTGCAGTAACGTATGAAATGAGGTGAAGAGACTTGTCGGTGATGACTTGAAAAAGTGGAGTTTTATTAAACAGGATAAAGTAGTGCAACGTGTTTTGGAGCTCTCACGGCTCCTTTCACAAGCACAATACGACCCATCAGACGCTGCTCCTAAGACAATGAATGGCATAGCGCTGCCTGTGATTGGCTGAGTATTCAGCCAATCAGACACAGCCCTTTCAGCAGGTGGGGATTTAAAATCCCCGCCTGCTGAAAAGCGTCAGAGCAGTGCAGGGAGAACAAGCGGTGGTGGACAGGTGAGCATTTTTACTACAGCTAGGGATGATTTTTCAAGGAAGGGCTTATATTTAAAGCCCTTCCCCGAAATCACTGCAGGGGTTACCGGCAGGCTTTTGCTTTCAATAGGGCCGCTGGCAGCAGCGGCGGCGCTATTGAGAGCAAGGCTTGTAACCCAACAAAAATTCGGGGGAGAGCCTGATCTTAAGTCAAAAAGCTTGCAAGCTGAGGCACTCTTAACCCAAGGTATCACTGTACGTGCATTTTTTTCAATACATCACAAAGCAAGAGAAAATTTTCTCGCTTTTTTTTGTAAACCTAAACTATTTTTGTTTTGCTTTGTTTTTTGTCCCACTAAAGCTGCCTGTCCACGGGCGTTACAGTATCCCGTGGCGGATCTCCCCCGCCCGGGAGCAGGAGCCAGCACACTGAGTTCCATGGTGAGCCTATCTGAGAGATAGGCTCACAGTGGAGAATTGCAGCAATTCGCAGCATACTACGATTTGAAGACCAGGGATGTGCTAAATGTATGAAGAGACGTGCACATCTTCATGTATTCAGTGCACTATGCGCTGTGTTCGCTCCACGAGAATTCAACCAATGTGCGCATCCAACTAGTCAACCTGCATGCAGGACGCCAGAACATGAAAGTGTGAGTTTTTACTGTAATGAAGTTTCTTCTTTTTTTTAACAACCACAAGTCTAGATTGCATGACGTCTCAGGGGGAGCTATGGTGCCTTCTCATGATAGAATCCCTATAATTGCTCACTGTCCACAGCCCCTATTCATCTCCATGGTAACAGACTGCAATAAAATCTTATCTAGTCCGATTCTGCTGCCATGCTCCCTTCTTTAAATCCACTTTAGAATTGGTATCCTACAAAATATACATTAGCAAGAATCAGGGGACAGATTGAAGGGACTATGCATCAGACTACACAGGGTTTGTTTGTAGTCTGTTACCATGGAAATGGAAAAGATATACATAGGAGTTGTAAACATAAAATCTTCAGTATTTGTTTTTCAAAATTGCTTCATTTTTCAATTTCAAAGCATCAGGACTAAAAAAAAAAAAAAAAAAAGTTACAAAATGCACATAGCCTTGAGGGTGCCATTTGCAAGATTGTTCAAGTTTTTAAAGTTAAAACCAGGAACAGATTATCTTTATTTGTATAGCGCCAACTTATTCCTCAGCGCTTTCAAGCATTGAAGAACACAGACAATACAACAATTACATGTGATATACAATCAGTTTGAAACAAATGGGGTAGGGGTGATACAGGAGGTGCAAGGATGGGGGAGGGGGAATCAGGCATGGGGAAACAAAGGCGATATGGGAATTACATATGGAAATCAGTTATTAGGAAAAAAAATAGGGAAGAGGCGGTAAGGAGGTGCAGGGTTAGAGGTCGTATGCAATAAGCAGGGTGAAAGGTGTGGGGAGCTATAAGGAGAGGGCAGGGGGATTAGGTCAGGAGATTTGGTATGCTTCCAGGAAGAGGTGCATTTTTAAGGTGCGTCTGAAATTTTGTGCATCAGGGATTGTCCGGATGCCTTATGGTAGAGCGTTCCAGAGGATGGGTGCTGCTCTGGTAAAATCCTGTAGGCGAGCATGAGAGGTTCGTATTAGAGGGGTGTTTAGTCTGAGTGTGTTAGCGAATCGGAGTGTGCGGGCTGGGTGGTGTACTGATAGTAGGGAGGCGATGTATGGTGGCGCAGCGCCATGCAGAGCTTTGTGGGTGAGGTAGAGGAGTTTAAGTTTAGTTCTGCGGTGGATGGGCAGCCAATGCAGCGACTGGCATAATGCAGAGGTGTCTGAGAAACGGCTGGATAGAAAAATGAGCCTAGCTGCCGCGTTTAGTATGGATTGGAGAGGACAGAGTCTGGTGCGGGGAAGGCCGATGAGTAGTGAGTTGCAGTAGTCAAGTCAGGAGTGGATTAGGGCGACAACAAGTGTCTAACGTGTCCGTGGTGAGGAACGTACGGATTTTGGCAATATTTCTGAGGTGTAGGTGGCATGTTCAGGCCAGAGATTGGATGTGGGGGGGAATCTGTCCTTTATATTTTCTCTCCTTACAGGGTACAGTCCAACGTAGCAGTCAGGGTTTGGTTGTGATTGGTTGCAGACTAAAACCGTCCCATGTAAAAGGTCCCTTAATAACCTACAGACAGGGAACAATTCTTCATTCTGGTGGGGCTCTTGGCTGTGTCGCTGCTGCAACGAAGATGCGACTTGTGCCGGCCAACATTTTTGTTGGATCCCCACTGGGACACCAGACTCTAGCTTCGCAAACTGCATTAAAAAACCTTTGTAGCCCCCTTTAAGAAACGTATGGGAGACTACCAACTCTGCATTCAGACAAAAGGTTACAAAAAGGGCTAGTTTGTATAAGCTACTAGACCAAGTCAGACTTAGGCCTTATGTCCACGGCACGCGCGGACTCCGCACGCAGATTTCTGCAGTGGAAGACTTGCAAGTCACTGCAGAAATGATTTTTAAATGCTCGCAGGCAATCGCAAATGCAATTTTTTTTCCCATGCAGATGCACTGCGGATCGTCCGCACAGGGGGTGGGGAAATCGCAAACCCAAAGTGACTGCCTTCCCCTTTCTCCCCGCTTGGTCTGCAAGCAACCGGAGAGGTATCTGCCTACAAATCCACAATGCATCTGCAATTAAATTGGGGATGCATTGGGATCATTCGCTTCCACAGAGATCAATTAAGCCTGTCCGCAAGGAAACTGCTCTAAAATGGAGCATGCTGTGATTAATCCTTTTTGCGCGCAGAATCCGCAAATGAAATCCACAGGTGTTAATTAAGGTCTGGGATGTCCATGCCTTCTTATGGGCGGCTTGAAGTGAGGATCTTACAGCAAGTCAAATCTGCCCATCGACATTGGGCCTTATAGGTGGTGCAGAGTATAGAGTATAGTAAGGAGTAGATTGAAATACTTCGCTACAATAAGATATGACATTTGTCTGATCTAGAGAAACCTCTTTAAAAGTCAACCTGTGACAATGGGAAAGAAAATGAGTAAGAAACCAGCAGAAAATGTCTTGTCCTTTGTGCCAGACACTGACAGGGTGGAATTAAAGAAAAATGACATTTGCTACAAAGCAACACTTGATGGCGGGGATATAGACCAAAAATAGAGAAGATGAGCAGCCATGACAGCGCTGGGTGATTAAAGTGTGACGGGATCCTACCAGGGCAGCGGCGCACCAGCTTCACGCTCTGCTGTGAATAAAAGCTTTCCTGAAATCATTTGTCATAGGGCCACTCTGGCAAAAACACATCTTGCCATGCCTGCTCCTCGCACCTGATTGCCTGGCACACTCTGGAGGTCTCCTCTGTGTATTGCAGTCCCTGCCATGCCCTGCAGCCCCCTTATTACAGATGGTTTACTTTCACTTTCAATCAATTCCATGATGCATCAGTCCAGCATTAGTTAAAGGGGTTGTCCCGCGCCGAAACGGTTTTTTTTTTTCAATAGCCCCCCCGTTCGGCGCGAGACAAACCCGATGCAGGGGTTTAAAAAAAAAACAAACGGATAGTGCTTACCCGAATCCCCGCGCTCCGGTGACTTCTTACTTACCTTGCGAAGATGGCCGCCGGGATCTTCACCCACGGTGGACCGCAGGTCTTCTGTGCGGTCCATTGCCGATTCCAGCCTCCTGATTGGCTGGAATCGGCACACATGACGGGGCGGAGCTACGAGGAGCCGCTCTCCGGCACGAGCGGCCCCATTCAGAAGAAAGAAGACCGGACTGCGCAAGCGCGTCTAATCGGGCGATTAGACGCTGAAATTAGACGGCACCATGGAGACGGGGACGCCAGCAACGGAGCAGGTAAGTGAATAACTTCTGTATGGCTCATAATTAATGCACGATGTACATTACAAAGTGCATTAATATGGCCATACAGAAGTGTATACCCCCACTTGCTTTCGCGGGACAAGCCCTTTAAGGCTATCCAATCTTTGCCTGCAAGGGGACATTCTAATCATCGTTACCTTCTATATTCACCTAAGCTATAGCGCATAAATGTACAGCCAGGAGGAGGAGCTGTGATCTCCTCTATTATACCTGTGTGAAAGGTGGTGTGTGACCATCAGTAACTTTGACAGGAGGATCTGTATCCACCTCTATTCACGTTTTATGGTAGATCCATGCAACGGCATCACACAGACTGAGAAATTGACTAGAAAATGAACCCATAACCCCTAAACTCCTCTAAATTAAGATCACATGACCATTGAGGAAAAAAAGAGAGTCTGGGAGATTCTGACAGAAACTAACCAACCAACCAAGGTAACTGGCCACATGAATTAATAAAACATTTTTTAAATTCACTAAGATTTTTTTTTTCTTTTCAAAGGGAACACCTTGCGAAACAAACACCTTTACTACAAGCCCATGCCTCGGCCATGCGAACATATAGTGTTGAGTATCGCCCAACGATTTTGCTGCAGATCTGTGCAAAAAAAAAAACACTTAAATTTGGTGCAGATTTGAAGCAATGCTGAAAATCTGCAACATAATGGACATTACAAAGCCACACGTAATCACAGACTGACCCAATTATATTTGATACATAGGAGTACATCATAGTCCAGCCTTTTTTACATGTATGGGGGATGGCTAAAGTACAGTATTCACTAAAGTGTGGATTGAGCTCATTAAAAAGTACAACTGACTATTCTAAGGCTAGGTTCACATGGGGTGGATTTTCAGCGGAATTCCTGCGGTTTGGTAGCACCGAAAAACCGCGAGAATTCCACTAGAAAAGTGCAACTTCAAAACATTTTGCTGCAGGTTTTGTAGCGGTTCGCCCGCTGGCATTCTGCTGCGGTTTTTTCTTCCCATAAAGAGGAGAGAGGCCGCAGTGTAAAAAAAAATTGACACGCTGCATTTTTTTAATCCGCGCCGCAACACCGGATCCACCAAACTTTTCTGCGACAGATTGGCCACCCCGTGCAGACAAGATTTTTTACAAATCTCATCCACATGGCTGGCTAATCTTGGGATTAGCGACCGCAGGCGGATTTGCCTCAGCAAAATTCCACGGCAAATCGGCCCCGTATGAACCCAGCCTAAATGGGATGAAGTTAAAGAGAAAGGATGGAAAACTCCATGGACTAATTTTCCGATTAGCTTTTCCTATTAGCTTTGGGGACCTATTAGCTTTTCCTATTTATGACATAATCAATGCTCGTGCCAAATTTCAAGTTTCTATGATATTGAGAAGTGAGAAAATTAGATTCCGTACGTAAAATTTGGATGCTAATTCTTTGGCGCATAGAATTGAATAATCGAGTTGGGACCCATTAGCATTTCCTATTTATGACATTCAATGCCCGTGCCAAATTTCACGTTTCTATGTGAGAAAATTACATTCCGTACGTAAAATTTGGACGCCAATTCTTTGGCGCATCGAATTGAATAATCGAGTTGGGACCCATTAGCTTTTCCTATTTATGACATAATCAATGCTCCTGCCAAATTTCAAGTTTCTATGACATTGGGAAGCGAGAAAATTAGATTCCGTACGTAAAATTTGGACGCTAATTCTTTGGCGCTTACAATTGAATAATCGAGTTGGGACCCATTATCTTTTCCTATTTATGACACAATCAATGCTCCTGCCAAATTTCCTGCTTCTGCGACATCGGCATTGGGGCCGCTTCGGGAGGTCACCACCACTACATTGGGGCCGCTTCGGGAGGTCACCACCACTACATTGGATGGCGACATTCCTACATGGGGCCGCTTCGGGAGGTCACCAGCACTACATGGGGCCGCTTCGGGAGGTCACCAGCACTACATGGGGCTGCTTCGGGAGGTCACCAGCACTACATGGGGCCGCTTCGGGAGGTCACCAGCACTACATGGGGCCGCTTCGGGAGGTCACCAGCACTACGGGGGGCCGCTTCGGGAGGTCACCACCACTACGGGGGGCCACTTCGGGAGGTCACCACCACTACGGGGGGCCACTTCGGGAGGTCACCACCACTACGGGGGGCCTCTTCGGGAGGTCACCATTACTACGGGGGGGGGCGCTTCGGGAGGTCACCATTACTACGGGGGGGGGGGGGGGGGGGGGCGCGCTTCGGGAGGTCACCATTACTACGGGGGGGGGGGGGGGCGCTTCGGGAGGTCACCATAACTAACATAGTAACATAACATAGTAACATAGTTTGTAAGGCGAATGAAGACAATGTCCATCTAGTCCAGCCTGTCTATCCTCCTGTGTTGATCCAGAGGAAGGCATAAAACCGCAAGAGCAGAAGCCAAATAGCCCTTTTGGGAGGAAAATTCCTTCCCGACTCCCTAATGGCAATCAGACTGTTCCCTGGATCAACCTCTAATAGTTCCTACCTGCCTGTATACCCGGATGAACAATTAACCTAAGATTTATATCTTGTAATATCCTTCGGCTCCAGAAAGACATCAAGTCCCCTTTTAAACTCCTCTATGGATTTTGCCATCACCACATCCTCAGGCAGAGAGTTCCACAGTCTAACTGCTCTTACAGTAAAGAAACCCCTTCTATGTTGGTGATGAAACCTACTTTCCTCTAATCGTAGCGGATGTCCTCTTGTTACCGTCGCAGTCCTGGGTGTAAACAGATCATGGGAGAGATCCTTGTATTGTCCCCTCATGTATTTATACATTACGGTAGGGGGGGGCGCCGTGGGGGTCCCCATTACGGCGGGGGGGCGCGGGGGGGGGGGGCGCACCGGGGGCCACGGCATGGGGGGTCCCGATTACGGGGGGGCGCACGGGGGTCCCCATTACGGCGGGGGGGGGGCGCCGTGAGGGTCCCCATTACGGGGGGGGGGGGGGCGCCGTGGGGGTCCCCATTACGGGGGGGGGGGGGGGGGGCGCCGTGGGGGTCCCCATTACGGCGGGGGGGGGGGCGCGCCGTGGGGGTCCCCATTACCGCTGGGGGGCCGCGCCGTGGGGGTCCCCACTACCGCTGGGGGGGCCGCGCCGTGGGGGTCCCCATTACCGCTGGGGGGGCCGCGCCGTGGGGGTCCCCATTACCTCTGGGGGGGGCCGCGCCGTGGGGGTCCCCATTACCTCTGGGGGGCCACGCCGTGGGGTCCCCATTACCTCTGGGGGGCCACGCCGTGGGGTCCCCATTACCTCTGGGGGGCCACGCCGTGGGGGGGTCACTATTACCACTGGGGTATGTTTACACTAGGTGGAAATTACCGTGGCAAATTCTGCTGCATTTCAGCATCCAAAAAGCAGTCAAAATCTGCACGCTGTCTATTTTGAAGGCCCTGTAGTTTTTATAACGACTGAGGTAAAAATCATATACTGTGATAAGCCCCGCCTCCTGACATGTTGGCCCTTTGTGATAAATAAGTGGGTGTTGGGTTGCAGCTTTGGCACTCGGTCTCTAAAAGGTTCGCCATCACTGGTCTAGAGTACCCCCATGAATTGCCACTATGGAAACAGTCATCACCATTGAAACCTGGTGCAAATCCAAATAAAACGTGGCACGAAATGCAAATGGAATTTTCAAACCTCTGGATGTTATATTATGATGCAAAAACAGCAATTAATAAACCAATAAAAATCTACAGATTAAGCAGTGACCGCTCTGGACCCTTCATATGGTCCTTGCAAAAGTCTGAACATCTCTTGAGTTTTGCAAACCTATCCAGCACGACTACTTCCTGCACTGACATTCTCTCCAACGGATCATGAAATCTCTCTCAGCCGTTCCAAGCAGCAATCACATTTAGAAACAATCTTGGCATAGTGCTCTTACTTGGCGCCGCTTCATTTTACTGCATTCATGTAAATGAGAGTTGTAATTGGTGCAATAAACAAAAAAGACTCATTAAGGATTCCTCGGTGCCATGTTAGCGCTGCATTGTCTGCCGTTTAGGGCAGTGGTTAAGCGTGCAGAATGTGGGTGCTGATAATGCCTGCGAAGAATCAACTTTACTTATAAACAAGCAAAAAAAACATTATTTCTTTTAGGACGCAAGAGAGTGACAGCAAAACTGCAGATACAAGAGTATACTCACAAAAGTTATACTATGGTGCAAAAACAGGGTCGTAACTGAGAGTTCATACCATACCATCCTAGAAGCTTGCCTTAACAGGTACCTCCACCTAAAAATCGTATAAGAGCAGTGGGAGATCATCCTGGTGGCAAGTCTTCTAGGCAATTTTTCGCATAAATCTCTAATTAACCAGATTTTTCAGAAAATGCATGTTTCTAGGGGGAATTAGGTTAATCGATCTCTCTAGCACGATAAAAATGATCATTCAGCTACCTTGATTCCCCATTGGAAAAACAACTAAGTTCTAGTAACTGATAAATCTGCCTGCCTATCAATTTATATAGCAGATACCTCATTGATTCTTTCATATGAGAAATCGTTCAGTTGATGGCATTCGCTATATAAGTCAATAAGAACGACTGAGCAACACATGAATTAGCCAACGATGATTTTTAGGCTAGCATAAAATGGGCCAAAAGTAAAACGATGTATCGTTCGGTCATTGACTGGCTTTAGACTGAACGATTAGTGTAGACTTTCGCTGGTTTGAACTTTTTTTTTTTTTTAATCGTCTTTCCGTGTAAAAGGGCCTTAATGAAGAATTAACCCAAAGGCAGCGGCTGACTATTCTGTAGTTGGCTACAGGGCTACTTGGTAGTAGTTACAGCACAGTGTACACGATACAGTGGAATGACCGGACTACTACAGATGTCGATATCCTGTGACAACTTTAGGGCAGCACATTATATTGACAGGAGTCATGACTACCCCAAGGGCTCCTTTACACTGGAAATCACGATATCGTTGCGAGAAAAATCGCAGCTTTGTTCAGGAGATTTTTGAGTGTCAGTGATGCATTTTCTTGTGAAAAATCACATCGCTGCCGCACGCGATTTTATCGCGCATAAGTCAATACAAGTTATTAATGTTAAAAACACATTTCACGAAAATCGCAAGTTTGTGTATTGCAATGCGATAAAAAGGAGGCTCCATAGGGAAACATGGGCTAGATTAAAAAAAAAAAAAACACACACACAAAATGCAGAAAGATGGAGCATGCCGCGATGTGTGTGTATATATATATATATACACACACACACACACAGTATATATATATATATATATATATATATATATATATATATATATATATATATATATATATATTTTCGCATGAGTGAACACATCACAAATGGGAATAAAACCATTGAAAATCATTGGTTTCATAATTCTGCATTTTCATAATGACTGCCCTGTCCACAACAGAGGTCTGGAGAAAATTATTATACCGTTTGTTTAACAGGTGTCTTGAGAAAGAAACCTTCACTTCACCTGGAACTCGTGAAGCGTGGAAGGAAATTCAGGACTTGCTATTCATAACTCTGCCCCTCCTGTTTAGCAGACCTAGATTAGAAACAAGTCCCTGCACTGCATATTAAAGTGTGGGAAGCTGAACTGGTGTAATCTATATCTACACTCTACAGTATATATATATATGCGGTGACCGCTCTTTGAGATGAACTGACTTCTGTAGTCAATCGGCTGCTCCTTAGCATCACCGTCCCTAGATCACTTCAGGTGCTTTTACATGGAGCGATTATTGTTCGCCTGGGCGAACGAGCAAACGCCACAACAATAAATCATTTACCTTTGAATGAGAACGACTGAATGATCGATATTTAAACAGAACGATTAGCGAATGAGCCAACGATGACTTTTATGTTTGCACGAAATGAACGAAAAGCGAACAAATTATTGTTCATTGTTGGCCACATTTACATCCAATGATTGTTGTTCATTATTGCCTATTTAAATGATTTTTGAGTGCTAATAGTTGCGTGTAAAAGGGCCTCTGCGATCCTGTGCACAGCTAGTTCGCTGTAGTAATAGGGGCGCTGGAGCAGATCACATCGCTGCAGGGTGTTTGCTATAGGAAGTTGCTCTACGTTCTCTTTCCACAATCTTACATTTCCTGATGAAGATCAAAATCCCCATAACAAATCAATATCTGTGGCTCAAGAAGTCGGGGTGACGATGCGGACGCTGAGGAGGCATGTGACAACTTACAACATACAAGGTCCTGTCATGGGACTGACAGGTCAGGGAACGGGGTGTCCAGAGAGCATGGTGTCATACTCATGGGATGTTCCATTCCTGCGCTGTGCCCGTCCGAAGTCTGTGGGCACATCTATTAATCGCGGGGGAGGGGGGGGGGGGGGGGGGACACAAAGCGCACGAACAAGGGTGCCTGGTAAGTATAACACTACGCTCCCTGGACACCTCAATCCCCGACGCTTATGTGAACGAACCCACTGAAATCAACATAGCAGATTCAGCTACAGAAAATTCAGAGGCAAAATCCACAGCATTTCCACAAAAAAGTCCAAATTTGCACCATTCGTGTGGATTTTATCTCAAAATCAGCTGCGTTTCTGTAGCAATTTTGACGCAGAGTTCCCCTGACCTCCCAATTCTTCAGGCTATCAGCACAGCCTCTCTTAGACTCGGCAGCCTTTAGCGAGCGTAGCACCGCTGGTCAGATAATACAGATAGAATCACCTGACGAGCTGATAGCTGAAGGGTACCGGGGGCCAGGGGTCCGCTGCCCGCAGACGGGTACCGGGGGGCAAGGGGTCCGCTGCCCGCAGACGGGTACCGGGGGGCAAGGGGTCCGCTGCCCGCAGACGGGTACCGGGGGGCAAGGGGTCCGCTGCCCGCAGACGGGTACCGGGGGGCAAGGGGTCCGCTGCCCGCAGACGGGTACCGGGGGGCAAGGGGTCCGCTGCCCGCAGACGGGTACCGGGGGGCAAGGGGTCCGCTGCCCGCAGACGGGTACCGGGGCAAGGGGTCCGCTGCCCGCAGACGGGTACCGGGGGAAGGGGTCCGCTGCCCGCAGACGGGTACCGGGGGAAGGGGTCCGCTGCCCGCAGACGGGTACCGGGGGAAGGGGTCCGCTGCCCGCAGACGGGTACCGGGGGAAGGGGTCCGCTGCCAGCAGACGGGTACCGGGGGAAGGGGTCCGCTGCCAGCAGACGGGTACCGGGGGAAGGGGTCCGCTGCCAGCAGACGGGTACCGGGGGAAGGGGTCCGCTGCCAGCAGACGGGTACCGGGGGAAGGGGTCCGCTGCCAGCAGACGGGTACCGGGGGAAGGGGTCCGCTGTCAGCAGACGGGTACTGGGGGAAGGGGTCCGCCGTCAGCATTTAACACAGGTTGCTATGCCAGCAAGTCTGAAAAAAAAAAAGTTTCCAGCTTCCTTAGCTACGTTTTCAGTGGTGCTGAGAACACTGTTAGAACGCATGCCAACGCTACTGAAAGCGCAGTAAAATCAGCAGTTAGAAAACGCTGCGTTTTTGGAAACGCTTGTGTGAGGGAGGCCTAAGGCTGGGCTCTCTGAATTTCCGTGCAGACTTTCCTCATGAAAATTCTGCTGCGACTTTTTATCCTGGGATTAGCCAGCAAAGTGGACAAGATTTGCAAAAATCTTGTCTACACGCTGCGGTCAAGTTGTTGTGGCCAAGCCATGCTGAGATTGACATGCCATGCGGAATTCAAAGATGCGGCATGCCAATTCTTTCCCAGTTTCCGCACCTGCCTCTCTCCTCTCTATGGGGAGAGATGGCCACAGCGGAATGTAGGCGGTGAAGCCGCTCCAAAAGCCGCAGCCTTGCATTTCTCCCGCGGTATTTCCGTGTGGTATTTCAGTCCTATGTGAACCCAGCCTAAAGGTGCCTCAACACGGGACGCCCAACAGCCGTCTCAACGACTATCAGTCCTGTGCTTTCACACAGAACATTCAGTGAATGGAGGCAAAACACGCCAGAGATCTTTCAGTCACCGGCCTCCATTCACATTGGACAGGCAGTCATTCAAAGATTTAACGACTCCTGTTTAAACCAAACGAGAAGTCACTCAGCGAACGGAAACTAAACGACTAGAGACTACAGAGCAATGGCTCACTCAGTGCCGGGTTGATGGCTGTGTGTACAGAGTACGACTATCACCATGAATCACTGTTCAAAGCAATTTGCGTGATAATTGCCCCATATAATATGTAGCTTAACCCTTTCCAATCCAATTTGTATCCTGGTTTTACTAGGGGGCTTACTTTTTTCTGCCGTTGTAAAACGGCATGAAGTGACACGTTGGATAGGCTCCGACAGCAGAGAGGCTGGCAATATACAGTAAGAGAACCCCGACGGATGTCTACCAACATCGGAGCTGTACAGCCTTAAATCATAATGTCTTCAGACGGCAGACAGTGGATTGGAAGGGGTTAAAGGTACTTTTCCATGGGCCAAGATGATGGAAGCTGAGATGACTTCTCTCCAACTTAGAACTGCCGATTTGCAGTGAATGGAGTTGGGTGGCCGAAAAAGATCCCCGTAGCGCTCTACTTACGTTCATTGAACAGCTATTGCTTCTGTTTGAAATCACAACAGAGATAGTCATCCCATGTAAAAGTACCCAAATCTCAATAGGAGATCAGTCAGTGAGGCTGGACTGACGGCTTGGTTTTTTGCCGCCTGCTATCTCTTCTCTCCTGCACCAAATAATTTAGGACAATAAAGATCAACGTCCTTGTGGTCATAAATTAGCAGATCCGGTGATGAAGAAGAAAAAGTAGATAAAACCAAGCTGTCAGTCTAGTTTCCCGGAAGGATCTTGAGATGTAGCCTGCAGTGTCTATATACACTCATATACAAGAGCTGCTGAAAACAAAAAAACAGTCCAAGATCTTTAATCAAACCCAATTCCCAAACAAGCATAATTATAGAACATAAGCATTTAAAAGAGGAAAATGTTCTTTAATTTGTACAATAGAGGTAATAACTCTAGATCATTATGCCTCCCATCTCATTCCACTTTTGTCCATAGGTCAATATAGTATTATGGAGCTTAACTCCATGGGCAGGTTCAATGAGCGGAAGATCCACAGGCATCTGCTAATGCATTATAGCATGCTCCATTTCACTGCGGATCCCGCACGGACGGCTTCCATTTATGTCAATGGAAGCAGTCCAATCTGCGGGCCGTCCACAATTGAATTGCAGACAGGCCACGGATACGAGGGAAAGCAGGAGTTTAAAAAAAAAAAAAAAAAAAAAGGACTGTGCATGTGCACGGTGCACCGTCCGGCGCATCCGCAGTGAAGAAAAAAGATCCAGACAGGACACAGAAGACCCGCACAGGTAAAATAGTGTTCTCAGGCGTGGGCAGGTTAGGATTCCGCTGTTGGCTCTAACCCGCCCATGGACAGGAGGCCTTACCCAGATGAGTATCATTCCACCAATTTTCCGTGATGCCTATGACATCATATTTCTCTTCCTGTGTTAGGAGCTCCAATCCTCCTTGTTTGTTTCCCATGCTCTGTGCATCTGTATAGAAATATTTTAGTTTGTGATCGGTGTCTCTTGCTCCTCTACTTTGCTTCTGAATTTTTTGTCTTTGTTCTTTCTTTTCACTTCTAATAGCAAGGTCCTCAAATGTATTAATTAGTTGTATATTTTTACCTGGCCTTTCACTTCCCTTCCCATATTGTTCTAGCTTAAAGCTCTTCTATTGAGTGAAGCAAGGTGCTCACCAAATATAGGTTTACCTGTTTTTGTAAGGTGCAACCGGTCTCTAGCAAGCAGTCCGTCATATAGGTAATTTACTTCATGCTCTAAAAATCCAAATCTTTGCTGATGGCACCATCAGTGTAGCCGGTTGTTCATTTCTAGAATCCTGTTCCATGGCCATCCACTAGGAGGATGGATGATAAGACCACCTGTGCTCCTAGTTCCTTCTCCTTTTTCTGAGGTCTTTAAAGTCTCTGCAGATAGTTGCAAGGTCCTTTTTTGCAGCATCATTTGTCCCTACGTGTATTAGTAGGAATGGGTGGTGTTCTGTAGGACTGGAGAGTCTTGACAGCCCATTAGACATCTTTGATTTGTGCACCTGGAAGACAGCACACCTCTCGTGAGGTGTCAGGTCTGCCGACAGCGACCTTTGTTCCGGAGTAGAGAATCCCCCACAAGCACCACTCTCCTTTTCTTTTTCACAACAGAACTTTTTCTCCATTCAAGTGTGCTTACTACACAGTTCTCTGTGTGTAGAGTCATTTCTTGCTGTACCTCTTCCTCCTCTGCTCTTTGTGTGTAGAGTCATTTCTTGCTGTACCTCCTTCTCCTCTGCTCTTTGTGGGTAGAGTCATTTCTTGCTGTACCTCTTTCTCCTCTGCTCTTTGTGGGTAGAGTCATTTCTTGCTGTACCTCTTCCTCCTCTGCTCTTTGTGGGTAGAGTCATTTCTTGCTGTACCTCTTTCTCCTCTACTCTTTGTGGGTAGAGTCATTTCTTGCTGTACCTCTTTCTCCTCTGCTCTGTTCTTTGTGGGTAGAGTCATTTCTTGCTGTACCTCTTTCTCCTCTACTCTGTTCTTTGTGGGTAGAGTCATTTCTTGCTGTACCTCTTTCTCCTCTGCTCTTTGTGGGTAGAGTCATTTCTTGCTGTACCTCTTTCTCCTCTGCTCTGTTCTTTGTGAGTAGAGTCATTTCTTGCTGTACTTTTTCCTCTGCTCTGCTCTTTGTGGGTAGAGTCATTTCTTGCTGTACCTCTTTCTCCTCTGCTCTGTCCTTTGTTGGTAGAGTCATTTCTTGCTGTACCTCTTTCTCCTCTGCTCTTTGTGGGTAGAGTCATTTCTTGCTGTACCTCTTTCTCCTCTGCTCTTTGTGGGTAGAGTCATTTCTTGCTGTACCTCTTTCTCCTCTGCTCTGTTCTTTGTGAGTAGAGTCATTTCTTGCTGTACTTTTTCCTCTGCTCTGCTCTTTGTGGGTAGAGTCATTTCTTGCTGTACCTCTTTCTCCTCTGCTCTTTGTGGGTAGAGTCATTTCTTGCTGTACCTCTTTTTCCTCTGCTCTGTTCTTTGTGGGTAGAGTCATTTCTTGCTGTACCTCTTTCTCCTCTGCTCTGTTCTTTGTGGGTAGAGTCATATCTTGCTGTACCTCTTTCTCCTCTGCTCTGTTCTTTGTGGGTAGAGTCATTTCTTGCTGTACCTCTTTCTCCTCTGCTCTTTGTGGGTAGAGTCATTTCTTGCTGTACCTCTTTCTCCTCTGCTCTGTTCTTTGTGGGTAGAGTCATTTCTTGCTGTACCTCTTTCTCCTCTCCTCTGCTCTTTGTGGGTAGAGTCATTTCTTGCTGTACCTCTTTCTCCTCTGCTCTGTTCTTTGTGGGTAGAGTCATTTCTTATGGTACCTTTTTCCTTCTGCTCAGGAACCAGTACCAGGCCCTGCGCGATAACCTAGTTCCGGCTCCCGAACAGTATGGCTGCTGGCTGACTCCTGATCTTCCTGCTTCTTTGGGTCAGATGCTTCCATTCCTCTGCTTCTGGAGGTACACTGGACATTTCTTTTCCTTCAACATTTTAAATACTTTCTTCTACTCTGTCAAGGAAATCTTCACCTTTCTTAAAGGAGATGTCCCGAGGCAGCAAGTGGGTCTATACACTTCTGTATGGCCATAATAATGCACTTTGTAATGTACATTGTGCATTAATTATGAGCCATACAGAAGTTATAAAAAGTTTTATACTTACCTGCTCCGTTGCTAGCGTCCTCGTCTCCATGGTGCCGACTAATTTTCGGCCTCCGATGGCCAAATTAGCCGCGCTTGCGCAGTCCGGGTCTTCAGCAGTCTTCTATGGAGCCGCTCGTGCCAGAGAGCGGCTCCGTGTAGCTCCGCCCCGTCACGTGCCGATTCCAGCCAATCAGGAGGCTGGAATCGGCAGTGGACCGCACAGAAGAGCTGCGGTCCACGAAGACGGAGGATCCCGGCGGCCATCTTCAGCAGGTGAGTATGAAGACGCCGGACCGCCGGGATTCAGGTAAGCGCTGTGCGGGTGGTTTTTTTAACCCCTGCATCGGGGTTGTCTCGCGCCGAACGGGGGGGGGGGTTAAAAAAAAAAAAAACCCGTTTCGGCGCGGGACATCTCCTTTAAAAAGCTTCAATGCAGCTATTCTCTCCTGTAGACTTTGCACCTTTTCCTCCAGTGGAGACACAAGCTTACATTTCTTGCAGGTGAAGTTTAGCTTTTCCTCTGGTAGGTCTGTAAACATATAGCATACTTTGCAGCTCACCATATGGTGCCTCCCCTTTTCCATGTTGTCAGTTGATGTCTACTTCCAAACTTGTAAAAGTCAAGAATTGTAGTGAAGATACATAACGAGATGAGCGAGCATACTCGCTAAGGGCAATTGCTCGTGCGAGCATTGCCCTTAGCGAGTATCTCCCCGATCGAGACAGAAGGTTCGGGTGCCGGCGCGGGGGAGCGGTGAGTAGCGGCAGTCAGCTTGGGGGAGAGAGATCTCTCCTCCGTTCCTCTCCGCTCTCCCCTGCAGCTTTCCTGCCCGCCGCCGGCACCCGAACCTTTTGTCTCGAGCGGGCAGGTACTCGCTAAGGGCAATGCTCGCACGAGCAATTGCCCTTAGCGAGTATGCTCGCTTATCACTATACATAACCTATAAAATACTACTAAGTGTACAACTTTGCTCGCTGTTAGACGTGCAGTCTGCCGATGTCCTCCGAGCAGCTACACCCGGCTAATCCCGGCAATCTTTCGGTTTACAGTGATTCTTTGCTGTTCCCAGAATGCACAGGGAATATGCAAATGATCTTTCTGCAGGTCCAATCTCTGGTCCCTTAATTAAACAGGGTCCTACTAGTTCTTGATTATATGGTCTGTGTATACAAATGATAAAAGTGGACAGCCTTTGTGTAAAACTACCTTGCTCATCTCCTCTTGTGGTTAAAGGCTCTTTTAGACAACGATTTTTGCTCAAAGCCATCTTTTGAGCAATAATCGTTGTGTCTAACTGCACTGACATCGTGCTGTTTTCATTAAGCCGTTGCTGATCGCTGAGCTTTCAGCATGCTGAAAGCTCAGTGATCAGTTATCAGGAATTCACTACAGGTACAGTTGATACTATTGTGTCAGCTGTATCCTGTTCCCTGAAGACAGGCGGGATATGAACAGAGCGGTCCAGCTGTGTTCTCCATACCCCGCTCGGAGTGCTCGGCTGTATAACAGCTACGCGCTCCGAGCAGAGAACAGCTGATGCGGTGAGATCGGGGGATCCGTGCAGGTGTCATAGCAGCCGGGGGCCTAATGAATAGCCCCAGGGCTGCCTTAGCAGACTGCCTATCAAGCCATCCACACAGGGTGGCTTGAAAGACTGCCTATAAAAAACAGTATGACGTAATGCAGGAGCGATCAAAGCATCGCATGTTAAAGTCCCCCAGGGTGACTTCAAAGTAAAGTAAAAAAAAAGATCAATAAAGTTTTTTAAATTGTAAAAAAAAAAAAAAAGTTATAAAAATCTAAATCATAAAATAAAAGTATGTATTTGATATCGCCGCGTCCGTAAAAGTCCGATCTATCAAAGTAGTGCATTATTTTTTCAGCACGGTGAACGTCGTCTGAAAAAAAAAATAAAGAACGCCAGAAATGCATTTTTTTAGTTACCCTGTCTCCCAGAAAAAACGCAATAAAAAGCGATCAAAAAGTCATATGTATTCCAAATTGATACTATCGGAAACTACAGGACATCCCGCAAAAATTGAGCCCTTGCTCAACTACGTTGACGGAAAAATAAAAAAGTTATCGCGCGCACAAAATGACCGCAGAAAATAATTGAAAAAAAATTTAATATCTTAAAAAAAAAAATACAAGTACTACAGCAAACACAATACGATATAAGTTTGGTATCGTAGCAATCGTACTGACCCATAGAATAAAAATATCAGGTCGTTTTTGTTGCAGTTTGTGCGTCGTAGAAACAGGACGCACCGAAAGATGGTGGAATGTCGTTTTTTTTTTCCCATTTCTCTCCGCTAAGAATTTTTAAAAAGTTTTTCAGTACATTATATGGTACAATAAATAGTGCCATTGAAAAATACAACTCGTCACGCAAAAAACAAGCCCTCATACAGCGACGTCGATGGATAAATAAAAGGAGCTACGATTTTTTAAAAGGGAGTAGGAAAACACAAAAATGGAAAAAAGCAAAAAAGCCCGGTCACTAAGGGGTTAAAATTTCTCCATTCTAAACTGCCAAGTCCCATTTTCTTATCAAGATATTCCTACCATATTACAAAGCCATAGTAAAGCACAGACCACCATTATTCATAATATTTCCCGTATAGTCCAAGTGTCCTACAGTCTGAGGAACATCCAATGCATCCAAGGCTCAGAAAAAATAATGCTCTCCTAACATAACTCCCTTCCATCTGCCTGTTCCCGCGATTGCCTTAACTCAACAACCCCTCCGATCCATCTCCTCCGCTGTAATATGCTGGCAGCAACATAAATAAAGCTTCTGGAAAAGGTCAGAAAATGAAATAAGTGACCAAATAAAAAAGAGCCGAAGATTGCAACAGAGTGGGTTCATGCAAATGTAATCAGCGTACGCCGTGTAGTGGCATGCAAGCGCCAAGATCTGAGTTAGGAGGTGACAGCACAGGCCAGGTCTTGGAAAGCAGTGGCTACTAACGCTCATTTACAGTATGTTATCCAATGCAAAAACAGATGCAACCACAAGAAAAACACTGGTGGAAGTTAGGAAAGAGCTCCGCGCAGAACACAAATGGTTAATACTGTTAAAAGTAAAAGCCGGGAATCCCCTGGAGCAGAACACATCGTTATGTTCACAGTCCTAATGAGGTTTTTATGAAGGGAAACAAAAATGTTTTGTCTTTCTAACAAGGGCAAATAAATGATGTACTTGTTACAGAAGTTAAGAAAGAGGTCAAAGGAAACGATTGTAAGCACCATAGATAGAAAGGTCAACTACCGGGAAGTTGTTTAGTTGGACAACTACTAAGAACCAAATGGAGGGGAAAAACCACGGCTCCTCATAGTAGATGATGCAAAACAGCACAATCAGCTGGCGAGTCGCTCATTAAGCACCAATATCGCTGCCAACTTGGTACAAAGCCTTATGGCCCATTCACACAACTGTGCATGCGGGCCATATGTGGTCTATGTATTCTACAGACCGCATACAGCCCCACTGATAACCTAGGAGTCTATTTAGACAGCAGATTTTTCCTTTCGATCAATGGTCCGTGTGGGGTAAGAAAAAAATAAATAACTGCATGTGTTCTTTTCATCTCCTACCATAGATGAGAATAGTACATGCAATGTGCAAGGTCTGTACTTTCCAATGCAAGTTGCGCCCGAGATGTGCACATGGTCAACTCAATCCAGTCTTATTCTCAAATCTACTACTGTGGTGTACAGCCCCATCGGGATCAGTAAAAACACACTCATTGTATAAAGAAAAAGATCCCCTAGAAGTTGTCAGGATGGAAAGAAACCGTGTGATTGTAACATTCATATAAGTGATTACAATATCAGATCAAAAGGGGAATTTATTGCAGAAAACCGACCCCTTGTAGGGAGGCTCTAGTACCCTGTTGTACTGCCTCTAGCTTGGAGACAAGATGTGATACGGGCGGGCATGGGGGCTCTAGTACTCTGCTGGACCGCCTCTAGCTTGGAGACAAGATGTGATACGGGCGGGCATGGGGGCTCTAGTACCCTGTTGTACCACCTCTAGCTTGGATACAAGATGTGATACGGGCGGGCATGGGGGCTCTAGTACCCTGTTGGACCGCCTCTAGCTTGGAGACAAGATGTGATACGGGCGGGCATAGAGGCTCTAGTACCCTGTTGGACCGCCTCTAGCTTGGAGACAAGATGTGATACGGGCGGGCATGGGGGCTCTAGTACTCTGCTGGACCGCCTCTAGCTTGGAGACAAGATGTGATACGGGCGGGCATGGGGGCTCTAGTACCCTGTTGTACCACCTCTAGCTTGGATACAAGATGTGATACGGGCGGGCATGGGGGCTCTAGTACCCTGTTGGACCGCCTCTAGCTTGGAGACAAGATGTGATACGGGCGGGCATAGAGGCTCTAGTACCCTGTTGGACCGCCTCTAGCTTGGAGACAAGATGTGATACGGGCGGGCATGGGGGCTCTAGTACCCTGCTGGACCACCTCTAGCTTGGATATAAGATGTGATACGGGGGTACACGGAGGTATGCAGGTTCCGTATGGTATCCTGTGGCATGTCCGCTTTTGCCGCAACTGATCCTGTAGATCGTGCAAACTCATAGGCTGTTGAAGTTGGCGTCCCAGATGGTCCTGCACATGTTCTATTGGCAATAAATCTGGCACGCAGATAGGCCACAGAAGTGCGGCAATGTTTGGGTGGCATTCCTGTGACTTCCTTTTGTGCAGAGCGAACAAAATCCTGCTGCCTCTTGGAAGCCAAGGAACATATGTGGCTGCAGGATGTCCTGAACATATCGCTGAGCTGTCTTTGTCCCTTGTACCACTACTAGGAGTGATCAACTGTTTGAGATGGTTCACGGACAATCACACCAGTGGGTGAAGTGTAGGTAGCAAAGGTAGGATTGAGGCACTTACCCCTACGTCTCCAGACACTAACAAGGCCGTCGTCTGTGTCCAAACTAAACCTGGAATCATTACTGAAAGCAACTTAGTTCCACTTCATAGCAATCCACTTTTGTTCTTCCCTACACCACTGCAAACAGAGGTGATTGTGGGTGGGTCGGTATCAAAGGCATTACAGTAAACGGGCACCGTGAGGTCAAATGTCCTTCAGCCAAGCGCCTGGAAGAGGTTCCAACAGACGCAGGAGCCTGTAATGATGGTGCCACCTGTCTCTGGATGGCAGGCAACCAGACAGTTGGAGCTGCTATTGCTCGTCAGACAATTATCTCTACTGGTGGTCTCTCGAGGGAGTCCTGAGCCCAGCTACCTTGTGTGTGCGCCCTTATGCATCCACTGGTCCCAACACCTTTTAACTGGTCAAAACGGCCGAGGTGGCAGCAATTTGTAATAACGACCAACCAGCTTCTCACATTCCAATAATGTGCCCCTCTCAGACTCTGGTAACAGGGTAAAATCTCTTCTTTGCGTCGTAGAGACGTCTAGTGGTCAACAAGCTCTACACAAGCGGAAGAAGAGGTACCTACACACAAAGGTCCTCTGAGAGCCTTTTATAGACCAAGGGGGGAGCCACCTTTAGGCTGGGTTCACACAGGGTGGATTTGCCGCGGAAATTCTGTCCAAAATTTCCCTGTGGCAAATCCGCCTGAGGCTGCTAATCTCGGGATTAGCCAGCCACGTGGACGAGATTTGCCAAAATCTCGTCCACACGGGACAGCCAATCCGTCGGGGCAAAGCCAGCATTAGCCGATGCGGATTCCCCAGCCATAGCATGTCTATTTTTTTTTTACCAGTTGCGTCCAAGCCGCTCCAAAACCCGCAGCACTTTTTGAAGCTGAATTTTCCCAGCAGAAATCTTGCTAGATTTCCAGCGGCATTCTGCCATGTGTGATCCCAGCCTTAGGGCTTCAGGTGACAAGACCGTTTATCTCATCACGCCACAACGCTCATCATTTGTATATCTGCCCGAGATGGAACCGCATGCAGAGTTTGGCCCCTTGTCCACGGCAATGTATTCGCGGGCGGCAAACTGCCGGCGAATCCCGCCGGCTGACGTTTCACATAGCATTGCTGCCAATTGCCCCAATTCTCCACGGTCAGCCTATCTATTAGATAGGGCTGACCGGCGGAGATTCGGCGGCGGCTCCTGCTCCCGGGCGGCGGCTCCCACGTCGCCCGTGGACAGCTGGCCTTTTGCAGCAAAATGACAAATTCTGGAGGGGCTAGATTGTTTTTTTCTTTTGTTTTTTCCCCCGCATACCAGGTAATAGAAAAATCACAACTTGTGGGTCACTTCCGGCGCTGATAGATGTAGATGCAAGTCTCATAGACGCCAATTTGGTGCCGAAATATGAGGCAATCAATAACGGATTCCACTTTGGTCCATGCTTTTACATGCATCAGTGCCAGAGGAGACTTGCAAAATTTGATTTCTCCATTACAAAATACAAAGGAGACCTCTGAGTTCTACTACACCAGTAATAAAATATTACAAGCAAGGAGACTCAGCTAAACAAAGCATGCTCAGATCAGAAGCCTGTAAAGCCACGTTCAATTTAAAATATATATATATATATAAAGGAAAGCCATTTTTAATGTGGAAATAATCACAGAATTGATAACATTTGCAGATCATTTCAGGTGAAATTTGACAAACTGTTCAAGGGTTCAAGATAGGTCTGCAGTATTGATAGGGTGGATACTGGAGAGCCGAATAGTTGGGGGCTATGAGTCACTGTTTGGGGTGTAGATGCATGTAAAGGGCTGCAGATTGTGGGACAAGTAGGTTTTGACTGTTGGATGTAAAGACAGATAAAAATGGGAAGAGAATGGGTGCATATTAAAAAGGCGAGAGGCAATAAGAAAGAAATAGGTGGAAAAAAAAAATAAAATTGGATGAGGAAGCATGAAAATAAAATCGAAGCAGCCTAGGGAAGTAGTCAGAGGAGCAAAGTAGTCAGCAGGGCAAAGGGCAGGGATAGAAGAGTGAGGCGAAGGCCCAGGCAGGGGAACGGCTGCTCATATCTTACACCACGTTATTTTCTTTTTCCCAGCAGTATCACGTTATTAAACTATACGCCAAGATGAAATATATGTGTGAAGGGTCGCAGAAAGCGCTAGACAGATTGGAAAGTAAAGTAGTGAAAATAAATGGGAAAAATATACTGAAATCTAAAAACTGCAAAATCAATACAAAGCCTTATTATTATCCCGTTCGTTAGTAAATCCACAACTACAAAGTGTCCTCAGCCTTCCGCAGCACACAGTCCCTGCAGAAATGTCATTCCTTGGTGTAAGGACAGTGCGGCATGCCGTGTGCTCCGCCATTAGCATATAGCGAGCACCAACGACTGGGGGCTCAGAGCCTTGTAACATATCACCATGCCTCTGCTTCCACGCCGCTGGATTAAGCTTTCATTACTGACACACGAGTCTCCACATCAGGCAGGGCTTTAGTTTTCACCATAAAATGAAGTGAGCACCCTGACAAACAGCAGCACAGATCTTAGCTCCCTGTCTGTTTAATGAAGGGAATAAAAAAAGTACAAGAAGAATCCTAACTGAAACTCTAAATTTGCCATAAATCAGGACTGGGAGCTGCTGGAGGACCTTGTGAGGCAAGTGTTGCTTTAATGTTTCTTCAGCTGACGGAGCACCTTTGAAATACAATATGCTGTCCTTAAATAACCCTTTTCATATCCATCCCCTCAGAACACCTAAATGTCCAAGCAAAGAGCCACATTAGAATACATACAGAGGTAGCAGTCATTACCAAGGCTGGCGCATCGTGATACTCCATCTACAGTATTCTGGTACACTGTAGCTCAGTTATTGTCAAGTTAGTGTTTGCTATCTCTGTACAATACAGCAAGACTCGGCTAATATAAAATCATCACACTTAATGTATTTTGCTCCCGATGCCAACAAATGACTTTTCTCTTAAGGAGTCGAGAGGCTTTTTTCCCGGGCTGCGGCAGAACCAGCGAATGGCGATGTACATCTACGTGAATTGCTAAGCAACATCTCACAATACATTCATAAAGGTTGTTCTATAACAGAGCCCAAAAGCTCGCACTGCAGAAAAGGACCAACCCCTTTGTCAGCCAAACATCATCAAACCCTTTGCTATACAATCCACAAGTCTCAGCCACAAGCGTCCCAATTGCTTTGTTTAAAGCATTTACATGAGAGTTCTGGGATCTCTTCCATACGGCTCGCATTGTTTTATTGCAGATGGCGTATCAATTTCACTTTATTACTGCAGAAAAAAACTGAGAAAAAAAAAACCCCGAGAGCACTACGGAGTGCAATAAACATGTACGTGCCGTGCGTTGTAATGATGCCCCTGCCTGACTGATCAGAAACACGGCAGGACTGGACTCTCTGCTTAACCCACTCCTTGCCCGGGGCCGGCTTCACAGCCTGGCTGAGATCTCTGCTGCGGATAAAAGGATCTCGAGGAGCAATTAAATAATGTGTGAGACTGACGATCAAACGATTCCAGTCGAGTCCTAGGGCTCGTACACACAGAGGCGAGCAGAACGACTCCTCGGTGTATTCTCAGTGTGGGGTCACTGCAAAAATGATACTTGGCAACCCATATTCCAGGGATACCTAACTACTCCGATATGGTGCAAGCAGGCGTTGTCACACTTCAAGAGAAACCATGATCAGGACTTGTTCCTTGTAGGTGGCAACATTCAGAAGCTGAAATAAAGGGGGCAAAACATGTTTTTATGACGCCCCATAAGAAATTTAGGAGAAAACTAAGTGGCTGCAAAGAATAGATTTATAAGGTTTATTCATGTCTGTGTTCACAGCCATTCAGTGAGACTCAACTGTACAACAGTAGTCCTAGAGCTTCCCCCTCGTGACAGCGGCAGACATTTACCATCTGAAGTGGGGTTAGGGGGGTTTCACATCGGTGCCCAGGGTTCCACTTCCCTGCTCCAGTCAGGTAGCAGGAAAGGCAAGTCTCTGTGACGGAACGGCTCCCCCTCAGGACGGAACTCAACAGTTTGTTTGGTTTCCACTCAACTGCCCCACTTTTCGGCAGAAAAAAAAAGCGCTGCATGTAGCACTTATCTTCTGGTACTTTGAGCTGAATCCGCGGCGGAGCCTCTGAACGAACGTTCCAACCAAGATGTGAAACGACCCTACAATACTGATAGCCTATCCTCTTTACAGGCCATCAATATCTGATTAGTAGAGAGCCGCAGTCGCACATTCAGCTGAAAGGCAGTGTCGGAAGTCAAATACTGTACAAGAAACATATTACATCACACACAGTGAGTTCAGAAAGTCTTCGGACCCCTTCACTTTTTAAAAATATTTTGTTATGTTGTGGCCTTGTGCAAATAATAAAAATCAAAGTCAAGTTCTTCCCCCATTATTCTGCTCTCAATACCAAATAATGACAAAATGAAAAAAACTTAGAAATCTTTGTAAATGTTTTAAAACATTTAACATTTTGCATTGACATAAGTATTCAGACCCTTTGGTATGACACTTGAAATTTAGCTTTGGGTCCCTGGCATCTCTCAGTCATCTTTGAGATGTTTCTGCACCTTGATTGGAGTATGGCTGTGGTAAATTCAGTTGATTGGATATAATAAGACACACCCCTGTCTATATAAGGTTTCACAGCTCACAATGCATATCAGAGCCAAAACTAAGGCACAAGGAGGAAAAAAAAAATGCCTGTAGAACTCAGAGACAGGATTGTGTGCAGGAGGCTACAAAAACATCTATGCTGCACTGAAAGTTCCCAAGAACACAGCGACCTCCATAGTTCTTAAATGGAAGACGCTTGGAACAACCAGGACTCTTCCCAGAGCTGCCAACCCACCTAAGTAATTGGGGGACAAGGGTTTCGGTAAGAAAAGTGAAGGACCCAATGGTCACTTTAGCTGAGCTCAAAAGATCCTGTGTGCAGATGGGAGAAACTTCCAGGTGGTCAACCATCACTGCAGCCTCCACCAATTTTGGTGTTATGGCAGAGTGGACAGATAGAAGCCTCTGCTCCGTTAAAAAGAAGAAAAAAAACAAAACACATGAAGGCCCACTACAGGGCTACGATATTACAGGATAAAGACATTAGGTGACTAGCGGGGTTGTTTTTCTCAAATGTTGATCCAGGGATTACTCTGGCTGCCATTATGGAGTCAGGAAGGAATTTTTTCCTCCATAGGAGCTAATTGGCTCGCTGTTTTTTTGTTTTTTTTTTGCCTTCCTCTGGATCAACAAGGGGGAGGTTAAAAACAGGCTTAACTATAACTAGATGGAGATTGTCATCATTCAGCCTAACATACTATGTTACTATGAGTTTTCCAAAAAACATCTAAAGGACCCACACAAAGAAACAAGATTCACTGGTCCGATAAAATGAAGATTGAACTTGAGTGGCCCAGCCAGAGACCTGACTTGAACCCGAATAAACATCTCTGGAGGGACATTGAAAATGGCTGTTCACAGACGGCCCCCATCCAACCTGACGAAACCTGAGAGGATCTGCAGAGAAGGATGACAGAAAATTCACAAATCCAGGTGTGCAAATCTTGCAGTCTAAATGCATGTCAGTGTTAAGTGAAGTGGAGAAAGACATTTTCTGTAAAACATTACAAGGTTTCTTATCCTCGCTTGTACTATGGATTTATGGGAAGGGGGGGATGTAGTTACTCTTTATAGAGAAACGTCCATTATCCAAGCCTGGAATTCTATTCTTTTTGAGTAGCACTGTTCTCGCTCTTAGACAAAACATGTTTTTGTATAAAGAGATGGAGCCCACAGAACGCTGACAGCATCAGCTGCACTTGATGAATTAGAGAACACCGCCCTGATAAGCCAGCCATCCAGCACTTGGCAGCAGTCACTAATTGCCTTTAAAGTACCTTTATCACGCAGGACAGAAGGAGCTGCCGCCAGCTACAGCTCTTGTGATGTCCTGTCTGAATGACCGATTCATCTCTCTCCGAAACCTCACACCTTTTAAGTGTGCTCCAATCTGATTAGATCTTGCAATGAATACCATCTGTGACAGACAGACCTCCCATCACATAGACATCATCTACGCCCAGTCTTATTTTATCACTAGTGATGGGTAATAACCACTGTGACAATGATGATGGGCATGGTTGCAAATAGCAGAAGTGAAAAGTCACTTTACCTAAAATGAGGTTTCTGTGCAGAAAAAAAATCTTCTAAAGCGACGGCCACTAGGGGGCCTCCCTCCCTTTTAACGTTGTCCACTTCCTGTTGTCATGTGAAGACCATTGTGCCAACTATAGGAGTCTATGGAGGGGAGAGCAGAGACTCACATGGATATGGCTGTAGCAGCTAAGCGCTCGTTGATATCCGCATCAGAGTTCCAATTGGAGCTACCATCAAAGATTCATGGTAACATTTAGCATTGCATGTTATTTTGAGTTTGAACATACTGGAGGGTGCAAAGAAATCCAGAGAGACCCCATTATAGTCAATGGGGAACTTCTGGTTTTACCATTCTTTAGAGCCAAAGAAACTAATTAGCAATGTGAAGCACTAATAACTCATTAGTATTTAGATTACAGCTATTACACTGCTCATAAGTGCTATATACTATCGTCCATGATACTATTCTGAAGGTGTACCTTGGAGAGAGAAGATTATATCCTGCTTTTCTCTGTACAGTGTCAGACTTTGCAACAGCTAGTCTACACCTGATAGCTCAAGTACAACTGAAAATTAGAGATACAGCCTGCAGACAGGGAAAACTAGTGAAACGTGTAGTCCTATAATGGCCCCACACCTTAGATTGCAGTCTACTTGTTTGATTAACAACTATTCCTCCAAACACAACCCCCCCCCCCACCCCATTTATGCACATGAGGCTCGGCCACTCATGTAGGTGTTCTCCTTGAGGAAAAGTGGATGAATGGTGCCAGATAACTCAGCCGATGTTAATCTAATGCATATGGCACCTTTACACATATTAGGGTATAATGTATATAAAAGCAATTCTTTAAACTTGTGAGGGGAACGTTATGGGGAAATCAAACTTCTCCTTCCCCGTAAACCTGTCAACACAACGCAGCACGACATTTCTGGCAGCCTGTATGCTCCCTATGATACAGAGGGTTGTAAAAGGCCAACCTGCAGACTGACAAGCAAGCAGCAGGGAAATTTGATTTCACTTCATCTTCCCCTGCTATAATTTCAGAAGTACACCAGATCCTAAAGCATTGCCTTAATAAAAATACATCTGGGAAATATGCAACTCTCCAATATACTGGATCAAGAACCTATAAAACCCGTCATGCAGTTCTATATTAGGCAGATATGTAAATGATTAAAGTTGTGTGGGTGATTAGATGGTCTTACCACCTGAGGCTCTGAAAGTGTTCCCCCTTGGCCTACAAAAGGCTCTCGGAGGCCCCTTGTGTGTAGGGACCTCTTCTTCCGCTTGTGTAGAGCTTGTGGACCACTAGACACGCACCATTGTCTTGGTTTGCAGTGGTGTCCTGAACAATAAAACGATGCTACAGAGTGGAACTCGCTTGTCTTCAGCAATGAATCCAAGGTTCATTCACGCACTAACTGGCGTGTTCATGTTTGGAGACCTCGGGGCGAGCGCCTCAATCCTGCCTTTGCTGTGTAGCTGCACACTGCCCCGGCTGCTAGTGCGATGGTCTGGGGAGCCATCTTAAAGGTCAGTCAGTCACTCCTAGTCGTGGCACAAGGGACGACGACAGGTCGGCGATATGTTTACAACTTCCAAAACGCTAAGTTACAGGAAATATAGACCAGTATGCTGAAGGAAACCATGTGGAACCTTTAGGCTGGGTTCACACAGGGCGGATTAGCCGCAAATCCGCCCGCGGCCGCTAATCTCGGGATTAGCCAGCCATGTGGACGAGGTTTCTCAGAAATCTCATCCACACGGGACGGCCAATCCGCTGCGGTAAGCCCGGCTGAAACCGCGGCTGCGGCCGCCGCAGCTTCAGAAGATGCAGCATGTCTATGTACTTTTTTTTTTTGTTTGTTTATGTTCGTCGCGGCCGCTCTCTCCTCTATGGAGCGCCGGCCGCAACAGAAAAGCTTAAACCGCGGCGGTTCTCCCGGTGGAAATCTCGCGGTTTTTGCTGCGGCCAAACCGCAAGGTTTCCGACAGGAATACACCCCGTGTGAACCCAGCCTTATATGTCTATGCTCGTGTGTATCACATCTTGCATCCAAGCTAGAGGCGGTACGACAGGTTACTAGAGCCTCCATGCTCCTGTATCACATCTTGTATCCAAGCTAGACGCGGCACAACAGGGTACTAGAGCCTCCATGCTCGTCCGTATCACATCTTGTATCCAAGCTAGAGGTGGCACAACAGGGTACTAGAGCCTCCATGCCTGCCCGTATCACATCTTGTATCCAAGCTAGAAGCGGCACAACAGGGTACTAGAGCCTCCATGCCTGCCCGAATCACATCTTGTATCCAAGATACAGGTGGCACAACAGGGTCCTACAGCCTCCATGCCCCCTATCACATCTTGTATCCAAGATACAGGTGGCACAACAGGGTCCTACAGCCTCCATGCTCGTCCGTATCACATCTTGTATCCAAGCTAGAGGCGGCACAACAGGGTACTAGAGCCTCCATGCCTGCCCGTATCACATCTTGTATCCAAGATACAGGTGGCACAACAGGGTCCTACAGCCTCCATGCCCCCTATCACATCTTGTATCCAAGATACAGGTGGCACAACAGGGTCCTACAGCCTCCATGCTCGTCCGTATCACATCTTGTATCCAAGCTAGAGGCGGCACAACGGGGTACTAGAGCCTCCATGCTCGTCCGTATCACATCTTGTATCCTAGCTAGAAGCGGCACAACAGGGTCCTACAGCATCCTTTAAAGTGTTCAGTTTTCCAAAATAAATTTACCTATTGTAATCACTTGTGTCAACGTTACAATCATACATGTAAATTTTGATTCGATGCTGACAACTCTAGGGGTGCTTGATTTTTTTTTTTTTTTTTCACAATAAGCGTAAATGTGATTCTTCACCTTGAAAAGGAACACTCCGGGTAAATTTGTTACATTATGTCTAATGCAACACTTGAATGTCTCTCGGGTTCTCTTACCTGTGCCATGTACCACCCCTGCACAGAGGGTAAACCATTTCCTTTAAACTGATAAAAGTATTAAGTCCTCCACTATCAAGAGTTAGTAAGACTAAGGCCCCAGGTCCACGGGGAAAATCAGGCCCGCTACCGATTCTCCAGGGAGAATCCACAGTGGGTCCCTCCTGCCCCGCGGACATGAGGGCTGAAAATAGAATATACTCACCTGCTGCGGACCGTGCGTGTTTTCACTACTTCCCGGTCGGATCTTCTTTCTTCGGCCTGGCGGATGTGCTTGGCACGCCAGCTGCGTGCCGCGCGTATGCGCCGTCACATTCGCCGGGCCGAAGAAAGAAGATCCAGCCGGGAAGAAGGGAAGAGACGCACGCCCCGCAGCAGGTGAGTATATTCTGATTTTAGGTCTCCCGTGGATCCGGACGGCTTCCATAGGCTTCAATAGAAGCCTGCGGGAGCCGTCCGCGTGGGAGACCCACACCAAATGGAGCATGGTCCGGATTTTTTTCCTGCACGCGGATCCGCGTCTGCAGGGAAAAATGACATCCGCAGGTATTTAACTACCTGCGGGTGTCTAATGCATTCCCAAGGGGCGCGGATCCGCGTGCAGGAAAAACGCTGCGGATTTTAAACAATAATTTGTAAGTGGACATGAGGCCTAAAAGTAATGTCAAATTAAAGAAAATCCTAAAATGTACAAAATAGAAAATCAATTTCATACATATCACCTGCCATTTCTTACATGTTTTATTTTTTTCCGCCTACACAAAGGACTTTAAATGGCCCCAAAGATATAAACAGAGGTCCTATAGAATGGCTGCCAAAATTACTGTCTTAACACCTTTGGACTTTTATCATTGAGGCCATTTAAAGTCCCTTGTGTGTGCGGAAATACTACGCATTATGGTTCACCCGTAACAGCAAACCCCACAGTGCTGTGAAGAAATAATACAGTGTGTTCACAAACACGGGATAAAACGGTTAACCATGTCGACTGCACAGAATGGTGGACACATCGAACACATCATGTGAAGCGCTTTATGAAACTTTGCGCTCAACACTTTAGGTCCATTGAGACGCAACGATTATTGCTCAAAATTCGCTTAAAGGGGTTGTCCCGCGGCAGCAAGTGGGTCTATACACTTCTGTATGGCCATAATAATGCACTTTGTAATGTACATTGTGCATTAATTATGAGCCATACAGAAGTTATCAAAAGTTTTATACTTACCTGCTCCGTTGCTGGCGTCCTCATCTCCATGGTTGCCGTCTAATTTTCGCCGTCTAATGGCCAAATTAGACGCGCTTGCGCAGTCCGGGTCTTCTGCTGTCTTCAATGGGGCCGCTCGTGCAGAATGCCGGCTCCGTGTAGCTCCGCCCCGTCACGTGCCTATTCCAGCCAATCAGGAGGCTGGAATCGGCAATGGACTGCACAGAAGCCCTGTGGTCCACAGAGAGAGAGGATCCCGGCGGCCATCTTCAGCAGGTGAGTATGAAGACGCCGGACCGCCGGGATTCGGGTAGGTACTACCCGGTTTGTTTTTTTAACCCCTGCATCGGGGTTGTCTCGCGCCGAACGGGGGGGGGGTTTGGTTAAAAAACAAAAAAAAAAAACCCGTTTCGGCGCGGGACAACCCCTTTAAGTGATCAAAAGTGAGCGATGGTTTTGCTTTTAAAGATGACCGCTTAACGTTTACCCTTGGAAAATAGACGAGGCGGCCGGGAATTTTAGTCGTTCTTTTATCTTTGTGTAGCGTTTATATTTAATGATAATTTAACGATAAATGAACGATACTTTGTTTGAAAGGTGTGTGCAATCAGTAAAGGTGGAAAAAAAATTAGGTTTGGAAAAAACGCTAAACGACTGAACAAATTTCATTTAAACCAAACGAAAAATCGAACTGCCAAACGGTGGATTTTAAGCAGACAGACAGACAACAAACAAATTACTAAGGAAAAGTGCACGTTGGGCGCGCGTTTACACGTAATGATTATCGCTCACGTTCGGCACTTTTAGCGAATTGTGAGCAATAATAGTTGCATCTAAATGAGCCTTTACTCTAGTGAAGAAGATAGGGCAAAACTGATGCTCCCAGTTACTGTCTGAGTCAATTCTAGTAAGGACGGATATACATGACCCCCTCCTTTCAATCTGAAAAACCTGAGCTGAATTCTATATAGCAGATTTCAAAATGCCCCCGAAAACCTCTCCTTCACCCAAAAAATGCTGCCTCCCTCCAAATTAAATACTTTCACACGTTGGAAGTCAATTTTCTCATTATTACACCACTTAGGTGTGTCGAGGCTTCTGCCTTACACTGTACATCTATGACAATGTAATAAACATTAAACACATTCAAATCAAATTATCCCTGATGTGCTGGTTCATATAAATTGCGCTAGTGCCGATACCATGCAAATAATACAAAACCAAGGTATTTTTGAAGTGGAATAAAGGTGCATTTACACACACAGATGATGGCTCAAAATTCATCAGAAACTGACAGCTCTGAGTAATCATTTTGCATAGGTACGTACTAATGGGCTAATCAGCCCTTTAGTACTTCATTTGCATGTATTTGGAGAACAGCGGGTGATCTGTTCTCTAAATATATTGCTATTCTCTTGCGGTGCAGCAGCTGTTAACAGCTGTTAAAGAATGTTATCAGCGCTGCCCGCGGAGAACTCAGTGTGCAGTCCCTCTCATCAGGAATGAGGATTTCATGCTGACCTGAAGTCAGCGATGGACGAAAAGTGCACGGTAAGTGGATGATGGGCACACATTTATACACAACTTTTTTTGCTTAAAAGATGGCTTTTGAGCGCATTTTGAGCGATAATCGTGTGTAAAGGGCCTTAACTGACTCCCTGACGTACTTTTCAACTGTATCTTCATCAAGGAGTGGCGCCATAGTGCATTGCAAAACTTTTAAATGGAACAGAGCTAATCAAAGCCCTTGTTTCACTATGAATGATTACACTCCTATACATGCTGCCACAAAGAGGGGTGGTGAGTTACCAGTTTTTAATTCTTTACATGTGGACACAAAAGGCTGTGATGGACTCTGTTCCATATAAAAGTGTTGCAATTAACTATGGCACCACCCCAATAAAGATAGGCTCAAAATATGCATCGGGGAGGACACCATCCTCTCGAGTCACTCATTATCATTTTTGTGGGTATGTATGCGTGTTTTGCATTTTTTGTAATTTTATTGACTAGCGAAATTTAGATCAACCAGCATTTTATGGATAATTCCAGATTCTGATCTGGATTTGTTTATCATATGTACTATATCATTGCTTTAATGTACGATTTGATTTTATGAAAGCGATAGTGTTCTATTTAGTGAAGAGTAAGGATGAGCGAGTATACTCTCGCTAAAGCACTGCTCGTCCGAGTAATGTGCTTTAGACGAGTATCTCTCTGCTCGTCCTTAAAGATTCTGTGCTTAGAGGGTAAAAAACAAATACGAACAAGTTTAAAAATGGGGAAGTACAGTGTAAGGCGTTTCTGAGCAACAGGATGCTCCTTTCTCAAGCACATGTGAGAGGAATATGAAGAGTGTTAAGATATGGGTGTGGCCTATTGCACTATCCAATGGTAGTCTGTACACACTTTATTAAGGTCCCATGGCTATGTATAAAAAGAGCATGTTAGAGAGTTTATTAGAAGCAAACATGGTCAGAGGTTCACCAATCTGTAAAAAATTGCCGGAAAGTTGTGAAAAATTTTTATAAAAATTGCGAAGATTTTGAATATTCCACTGTCTACAATACACATCAAAAGATTCAAAGAAACTAAAGAAATTCAGGTGCACAAGAAACAAGGATGACAGTCAATATTTGATACGCATCATCAACGGGCCCTCAGGCGGCACTGCATTAAAAACAGGTATGATTCTGTAATGCAAATTACTGCACGGGCTCGGGAATAACTTCCAGAAATCATTATCTGTGAACACAGTTCACCATGGAATCCACGAATGTAAGTTAAAGCTTTATCCTACAAAGCAGGTATAAATCAACACAATCCAGAAATGCCAGCGTCTTCAAGGCCAAAGCTCATATACAATAGACGAAGGCAAAATGGAAAACCGTTCTGTCACAGGTGTCAAAATTTGAAATGATTTTTGTAAACCACTGACATGTCCTGCAGAGTCAAGAAGAGAAGGACCATCCAGTTTGTTATCAGCACACAGTTCAAAAGCCTGAACGTCTGATGGTCATGAGGTTGCATTAGTGCCTATGGCAAGGGCAGCTTATGCATCGTGTAAGGCACTATCAATGCTGAGCTGTATATAGAGGTTGTAGAACATATGCTCCTATACAGACGACGTCTTTTTCAGGGTAGGACTTGTATATTTTAGCAAGACCATGCTAAACCGTATACTGCGTCCATCACAACAGCATGGCCTCACAGAAGCGGAGGCCGGGGTGAACCGGCCGCCTGCAGTCCAGACCTTCCACCAATAGAAAACATTTGGGACATGATGAAAAAAAAATCTGACAAAAATGACCTATGAGTGCTGAGCAGCTAGAATCCTACATCAGACCAGAATGGTACAACCCTCCAAAACTCCAGCAATTTGTCTGCTCACTTCCCAGATATTTACAGACTTATAAAAAGAAGAAAGGATGCTACATAACAGTGAACATTGCCCTGTCCCACCTTCTTTGAGATGTGTTGTTACCATCAATTTCTAAATGAGTCTATTTTTTAAATAAAATTGAAAAATGTCTCACTTTGACCTTCTGATGTGTTCTATTGGGAATACATGGTTATAAGAGATTTCAAAATTACTGCATTTTTTGGGAATTGGGGTTGTAGGTAAAAATAATTTCTACATTATTTTCTATAATGTCATACAGAGATAGTAATTCTAAGAGATCATTTATAGTACCATGGACAACTTCTCCGAATTATTCTTCTGTCCTGGTCTTTGTAAATTTGCTCTCCTGTCACTTTGCTTTCTTCTCACCTCCCATCAACATATTGAGCTTTATTAGTATTCATAAATTGGCCCTACAGCTGCCGAAGTCTGATGCAAGCGAATACCTTCCAACGCACTCAAATAAATAGGTGCCACAAACAAAAAGAATAATTCAAGAATTGATTGGAGCTGAGAAATCAAAACGTCTTGATGACAAGGTGAGCGCCATGTTACATGCCATTAGTAACCATGATTTTTGTGTACAAGAGACCGTTAAATTGAAGATCGGAAATAAAACTTTGGAAATTTCCAGCCAAACGAATGAATCTGAAGTCAGAAGTATCTTCACTTCATTCCTGCATGGCAGACAAGAGTATTTGCAGCTACATTAAACTTACCCTTGGTTGCCAATTTTCATATTGCTTCTGCAGGTTGGCTCCAATGGTTTCCAAAGCTTTCTGAGGACCCATTGCCAGGGGATCTGAAGATATAAATAAGAATAAATTAGGATTCTCATTCATCAACACTCCAAGGATAAGAGCAAAAGACATCCTATGCATAAGAAGTAAGGCTGAGGAAAAGGGCTCTAATGGATGGGCAGAATTGTAATGGGAGAATAGAGTTTCTGCTATGGATAATAACCAAAGTATCCAGTCCATCAAAGCCGCTTTAAATATATGTATAGTGGGCAATTTTCATGTAAGACTACACTACGTTTTAGGGCTGAATCATGACAAAACATGTACATTTGTGTACTTTTAAAGCCATAAAATGTTACCAACTTTGATAAGAGATACTGGAGGTCTTCTGGATCTATCTCTTGGATACAGCCAGGGTGCCTATTCCCCAGCCACTTTATGGAAAAAAAATCTACAGCTCAGCATAGCTATGGTCGCTGTTCGCACATGTGAGCGTTTTTACCTTTCTATCGATAAATTCTAACAAATATTGTTTTTTTTTTAATGAGAAGTGCTGGAGTTATATACATAGTTTTTCCACATTGCATTCCTGAGAAACCATCTTGGTGTTGTCTGTGCTCTCCCCTTACTGGAGGTTGGCTCTTTGGAATAACGCTGTGGATCAAGATTTTTGGTGAGCTGTATTTTACCTTTTAACTGTTTATATAGCCATTTTATACTAGACAGCGCATGTCTGCTGTTCTGCTGACTTAGGCCGCCTGCACACGGGCGGAAATCCCACGGCGGGATTTTCCACGGGATTTCCACCACTGAAAGCCTGCATAGGAGTGCATTACAATACGCACGGCAAACAAACCGTGGCATGTCCTATTTCTGTGGGGGGCTCGCAGAGCCTCGCACAGAAACGTCACTCACCCGGCCGCCGGCTCCGGTCTGCGCATACGCCAGCAGCCGGTACATGAAAGAGCCGGGGCCGCCAAGCGCGGGTGAGTACGTGCTCGCCCCTGCAGGCGCTGGGGTCGGGTCGCCGGATCCGACCCGCCCGTCTGCAGGCGGCCTAAGCTAGAGCTCCTTCTGGACTCCATTTAAACTTGTCAGCTTCTATAGGGTTTTGCATTGTTTGTACAACCTACACAGGTGACCATAACCCTATATGCCATCAATTACTTTTCTCTGCAGACAACTAATCAGGCTGGATAATGCAAAAATGTAGTAAACCAGCAGCACAACCTCATACGCAATAGTATGTGTAAGCCGTCCAAGAGCATGCTCTGAATCCCTAGACGTAGAATACAAAAATTCCGAAAAGAGCAGAACAAGCAGGAATTCTTCAGAGAGCTTTCTTGTAAATCAGAGTGACATTTTTATTTGCAAAATTCCACTGCAGGAAAAGCGAGACAAGCGACGTTTCAACCGCATTTACGGAACTAATCAGGCTGGACGATCCTCCTAGTTTTGTAGAAGATGCTAGGAATGCCGGGGAGCAACGGGTAGAAGTCTAGCCTACTGTTCTACAAAAAGTCAGCCAGAGTCACAAAAAGTATTGTCTAATCATCAGAGTATCAGTAAGAGTAGATCTGAATATTCCTATAGAACGATGTGTAACAGAACAAGAGCTGGCTGAAGGTATGATGGAAATGTCAAAGTAAAATGGTTGTACTGGAAGTGCTGAAAGCAAAATTAGGGCCCTTTTGCACGGGCCGATAAATCATTCCGATTCTTGCATCCAGGGAGAATCTGAACGATCGTACAGTGTGGATGGATGCATGCCCCGACTGAACGACTAACGAGATTTTGTTCGCCTCTCATTCGTCATTCAGTTTCTGCATGAACGACAGATCGGTCCGTGTCAACAGGCAGTCATTCCCTTATGAATGACTGCCTGTTAACTGTGAATGGAGGCGGGTGGGTCAGAACAATAACCGACCCACTGCGCCTCCATTCACTAGCGATGCTCATTCCTATATAATAGCACAGGAACGATTATCGCTGAAGCAACTTGTCTGCATCTGACAGTCGTCCCAAGTAAAAGGGCCTTTAGGCCAATTAAAGACAACCTGTGTTACTGAACATGCAGTCCATTCTGCAGGAATCATATTATAGAGCAGGAGGAGCTTGATATGTAAAGCTTCAGTATAATTTGTATTTTATTCATTTATATCTCATTCTGGGCTTAAAGGTCCAGTGGGCTGAGCTATCAGTGATTGACAGCTATGTATCTATGTGCAGTCCTACACATACAATTGTCAAATCACTGATAGGACCGCCCAACAGCACCTCTAAACCCAGAATAATTGTTCCGCCTTTGTTTGAACACTTCCATTGAAGGAGAACTCACCACCTCGTGTGGTAACCTGTTCCACTCGTTGATCCCCCTCACTGGTCAGAAAGTTTTTTCTAATATCTAATTTGTGTCTCCTCCCTTTCAGTTTCATCCCATTGCTTCTAGCCTTTCCTTGTACAGATGGAAATAGGGCTGATCCCTCTGTACGGTGACAGCCCTTCAGATATTTGTAGACCGCTATTAAGTCTCCTCTCAGCCTTCTTTTTTGCAAGCTAAACATTCCTAGATCCTTTAACCATTCTTCATATGACATGGTTTGCAGACCGCTCACCATCTTGGTAACTCTTCTCTGAACATACTCCAGTTTGTCAATGTCTTTTTTAAAAGTGGGGTGCCCAGAACTGGACACAGTATTCCAGAAGAGATCTGACTAAGGAAGAGTAGGAAGGGATAATTACCTCACATGATCTAGACTCTATGCTTCTCTTAATAGATCTCAGAATTGTGTTTGACCTTTTTGGCTGCTGCATCACATTGTTGACTCATGTTCAGTCTATGATCTATTAGTATACCCAAGTCTTTTTCACATGTGCTGCTGCTTAGTCCAATTTCTCCCATTTTGTATGTGCTTTCTTCACTTTTCTTGCCCAGATGTAGGACTTTGCAGTTCTCCTTGTTAAATACCATTCCGTTAGTCGCTGCCCACTGTTCAAGCTTTTTAAAATCTTTTTGGATACTCTCGCTCTCTTCCCTAGCGTTCGCTATCGCTCCTAGCTTTGTGTCGTCTGCAAATTTTATCAGTTTCCCATCAGTTCCCTCCACCACATAATTTATAAAAATATTGAACAACACTGGGCCTAGGAGAGAGCCTTGTGGTACCCCACTTAATACATTCTTCCACTTGGATGTGCAGCCATTTATGACCACTCTGAGTACGATCCCTCAGCCAGTCGTGAATCTACCCAACAGTTGCCTTGTGAATCCTATATGTGATCATTTTTTCAATAAAGTATGCTATGAGATACTTTGTCAAATGCTTTACTAAGGTTAAGATATACTATATCCACCGCAATTCCCTGATCAACCCAGTCAGTGATTCTGTCATAGGAGGAAATTATATTAGTCTGGCATGACTTATTGGTTACAAACCCATGCTGGCTCTGGTCAATTACTCCAGTTTTATGCAAGTACTTTAATAATTTGTCCAAAGATCTTTCCCGGTATAGAAGTCAGGCTCACAGGCCTGTAGTTTCCTGGATCCACCTTCCCTTTCTTGAAGATAGGGACAACATTTGCCCTTTTCCAATACTCTCGGACCTCTCCTGTTCGAGGAATTTTCAGAGATTATGGCAAGTGGTTCAGCAATTACCTCTGCTACTTCCTTTAGTATTCGAGGATATAATTCATCTGGACCTTGAGACTTGAATTCATTTAAGTTAGCTAAGTTTTCCGTCACCATCTCTCTGATTATAGATACCCTGCATCCTTTTATTCCCCCAATAGCACAAGGAAGATCTAGGGATGGGGTGCAGAAAGTGAATCTTCGCACCTCCTCGGACTGTAATGATTCCTGGAGTGCAGTGGTCTCAAATAAAAGATGCTCAATAAACTGCAACTGCAGGAAGCTCAGCGTTCCGCGGAATGTTTTATAAAATTGCATACGCAGTATATGTAGTGATCTGTATCAGATAGATCGCTACCTTTTTATACCATGCCCTGGTTTTGGGCTTCACGAAATATGGCTGAAGCACCTGGTCCGACAGAACTACGTCCCCCATAAATTTATTGTACTTCTTTCCTGTCAGGCCATTTTACAGCAAGCAGGGGGTCATTTGCCAGCGCGCAAGACGCCCCCCCTTTCTACGCGCCTGGATACGAGGGGTTGTGGGAATCCAACAGTTTTCACGTTCTGTTCCGCAGGCCCCTGTATCTGCGTAATATAAGGCTTTATAAAGTGGGAAACTGGTGTAATAGTTATTGGTATAAACGTGGTACCCTTTATGTAAAAATGGGCCCATGAGCTCCCATATGATTTTTCCATTAGTGCCCATATTTTCAGGACAGTTAGGGGGATTTCGTTGGCGATCCCTGCCCTCATAAAATTAATAATGAATAATCGCATGTATACCCTGTCGCACTCTCGCAAACTTTGTATAGGTTAACGCCATACCCAGCGACCTTAGATGGTATGAACTGGCAGAATGATAGACGGCACTTAAAACTCTAAAGTGACTTGTCCATGGACAGATTTTTTTTTTCAGGGGTGTAAATATTTTTGAAAAAATCTTTTAATAGGGTAATTAGGGGCCTCGATTTACATAATCTATCATACTCTGGGCTATTTCTGCGGGGAATTTGGACATTATCAGCAAAATGAAAACAACGCATGTTTTTAAATCTGCATCGGTGCATTACTGATGCAAACATGGGGGGGGGGTCGCGTGAACAGCACTTATGGACCTATAGGACTGTATCGAGGACTTTTTTTAACGATTTCCATTAATAGGACAATTCCCAAGAAATTTTTTTAGCTCTAAGACACTTATGGCGGTCCACGCCCTAGCATATACAGAGCTGGCGTGCTCTGTAATATTTTGCCCAGCGCAAATATTTGTTTGCTGAACAAATAGCTCTAGGATGCCATCAATAAATAAAATTTTAAAAAGTCAAAGGGGGCAAATTTAGCGACATCCGTATTAACGCCTGGAGTCTCAGTAAATTGGGGGGGGGGATGCGGGGTGAAAATAAATTAGCAGACCTCCACATTTTGGCAGGCACCGCATTACTCGGCCCTGCAGCCCCAACCCGTTCCTCAACCTCCATAGGGCTAGCGGTAGAGTAGTCGCTGTCAGAAAATAACTCTTCTTCTGACTCAGTAGTGGTATCGCTACCAGAATTGCTAGCGAACAGTAGCGCGTATACATGCTCTACGCTGTAATGTCAAGGCGCCATTTTAGAAAAACAACTTTTAACGGACGTAGAAAAAAAAATGTTTACTTCCTTGGGAGTTAAAGCCCACTTAGCTAGGACATAAAAAGGCAAAGGGGTGGTCACTAAGAGGTTAAGGGACATAAAGATGCTGAGAAACACAATGTATCAAATTAGGTGTTGGCTCATTCAGAGAAAAATATAAAATTCACATCACACAATCGGCTTTATCACAAGGACAACAAATGCTGCTCCAAGCTAAATGATTGGAGACTAGAGATGAGCGAACACCAAAATGTTCGGGTGTTCGTTATTCGTAACGAACTTCCCGTGATGCTCGAGGGTTCGTTTCGAACAACGAACCCCATTGAAGTCAATGGGCGACCAGAACATTTTTGTATTTCGCCGATGCTCGCTAAGGTTTTCATGTGTGAAAATCTGGGCAATTCAGGAAAGTGATGGGAATGACACAGAAACGGATAGGGCAGGCGAGGGGCTACATGTTGGGCTGCATCCTAAGTTCACAGGTCCCACTATTAAGCCACAATACCGGCAAGAGTGCCCCCCCCTCCCAACAACTTATACTTCTGAAAAGCGCTCATTAGCATGGCATACCTTTGCTAAGCACCACACTACCTCCAACAAAGCACAATCACTGCCTGCATGACACTCCACTGACACTTCTCCTGAGTTACATGCTGCCCAACCGCACCCCCTCCCCCCCACAGCGCACACCAAAGTGTCCCTGCGCAGCCTTCAGCTGCCCTCATGCCACACCACGCTCATGTCTATTTAGAATTGCGTCTGCCATGACGAGGGACCGCAGGCATACACTGCAGAGGTTGGCACGGCTAGGCAGCGACCCTCTTTAAAAGTGGCGGAGCGATAGCCCACAATGCTGTACAGAAGCAATGAGAAATAGAATCCTGTGCCACCGCCATCAGGAGCTGCACACGTGGGCATAGCAATGGGGAACCTATGTGCCACACACTATTCATTCTGTCAAGGTGTCTGCATGCCCCAGTCAGACCGGGCTTTTTAATTCATAGACACAGGCAGGTACAACTCCCTATTGTGAAGTCCCTGTCGACCCACAGCATGGGTGGCTCCCTGGAACCCACCGGCGGTACACAGAAATATCCCATTGCATTGCCCAACACAGCTGAGGTAGTAATGTCGTGCGTAATACAGGTGGGCTTCGGCCCACACTGCATGCCCCAGTCAGACTGGGATTCTTTACAAGTGGACACATGTAGGTTTAACTCCCTGTGGACCCACTGCCTGGGTGGGTGCCAGGAAGCCACCGGCGGTACATAGAAATATCCCATTGCATTGCCCAACACAGCTGAGGTAGTAATGTCGTGCGTAATACAGGTGGGCTTCGGCCCACACTGCATGCCCCAGTCAGACTGGGATTCTTTACAAGTGGACACATGTAGGTTTAACTCCCTGTGGACCCACTGCCTGGGTGGGTGCCAGGAAGCCACCGGTGGTACATAGAAATATCCCATTGCATTGCCCAACACAGCTGAGGTAACGTCAGCTGTAATGCAGGTGGGCTAAAAATTAATTTGATTACACTGTAGGCGAGGGCCCACAAAAATTGCTGTATCAACAGTACTAATGTACATCCCAAAAATTGGCCATGGCCAGCCAAGAGGGCAGGTGAAACCCATTAATCGCTTTGGTTAATGTGGCTTAAGTGGTAACTAGGCCTGGAGGCAGCCCAGTGTAACGAAAAATTGGTTCAAGTTAAAGTTCCAACGCTTTTAAGCGCATTGAAACTTATAAAAATTGTTCTGAAAAATTATTTGAGTGAGCCTTGTGGCCCTAAGAAAAATTGCCCGTTCAGCGTGATTACGTGAGGTTTCAGGAGGTGGAGCAGGAGGGGGAGGAGGAATATTAGACACAGATTGATGAAGCAGAAATGTCCCCGTTTTGGATGGTGAGAGAGAACGTAGCTTCCATCCGCGGGTGCAGCCTACGTATTGCTTACGTATCGCTGCTGTCCGCTGGTGGAGAACAGAAGTCTGGCGAAATCCAGCCTTTGTTCATCTTGATGAGTGTTAGCCTGTCGGCACTGTCGGTTGACAAGCGGCTACGCTTATCTGTGATGATTCCCCCAGCCGCACTAAACACCCTCTCCGACAAGACGCTAGCCGCAGGACAAGCAAGCACCTCAAGGGCATACAGGGCTAGTTCAGGCCACGTGTCCAGCTTCGACACCCAGTAGTTGTAGGGGGCAGAGGCGTCACCAAGGATGGTCGTGCGATCCGCTACGTACTCCCTCACCATCCTTTTACAGTGCTCCCGCCGACTCAGCCGTGACTGGGGAGCGGTGACACAGTCTTGGTGGGGAGCCATAAAGCTGGCCAGGCCCTTAAAGACTGTTGCACTGCCTGGGATGTACATGCTGCTCGATCTACGCACATCCCCTGCAACATGGCCCTCGGAACTGCGCCTTCTGCCACTAGCGCTGTCGGCTGGGAATTTTACCATCAGCTTGTCCGCAAGGGTCCTGTAGTATAGCAACACTCTCGAACCCCTTTCCTCTTCGGGAATCAGAGTGGGCAGGTTCTCCTTATACCGTGGATCGAGCAGTGTGTACACCCAGTAATCCGTAGTGGCCAGAATGCGTGCAACGCGAGGGTCACGAGAAAGGCATCCTAACATGAAGTCAGCCATGTGTGCCAGGGTACCTGTACGCAACACATGGCTGTCTTCACTAGGAAGATCACTATCAGGATCCTCCTCCTCCTCCTCCTCCTCCTCCTCAGGCCATACACGCTGAAAGGATGACAGGCAATCAGCCGGTGTACCGTCAGCAGCGGGCCAAGCTGTCTCTTCCCCCTCCTCCTCATCCTCCTCATGCTCCTCCTCCTCCTCCTGTACGCGCTGAGAAATAGACAGGAGGGTGCCCTGACTATCCAGCGGCATACTGTCTTCCCCCGCCCCCGTTTCCGAGCGCAAAGCAGCTGCCTTTATGGTTTGCAGGGAATTTCTCAAGATGCATAGCAGAGGAATGGTGACGCTAATGATTGTAGCATCGCCGCTCACCACCTGGGTAGACTCCTCAAAATTACCAAGGACATGGCAGATGTCTGCCAACCAGGCCCACTCTTCTGAAAGGAATTGAGGAGGCTGACTCCCACTGCGCCGCCCATGTTGGAGTTGGTATTCGACTATAGCTCTACGTTGTTCATAGAGCCTGGCCAACATGTGGAGCGTAGAGTTCCACCGTGTGGGCACGTCGCACAGCAGTCGGTGCACTGGCAGCTTAAAGTGATGTTGCAGGGTGCGCAGGGTGGCAGCGTCCGTGTGGGACTTGCGGAAATGTGCGCAGAGCCGGCGCGCCTTTACGAGCAGGTCTGACAAGCGTGGGTAGCTTTTCAGAAACCGCTGAACCACCAAATTAAAGACGTGGGCCAGGCATGGCACGTGCGTGAGGCTGCCGAGCTGCAGAGCCGCCACCAGGTTACGGCCGTTGTCACACACGACCATGCCCGGTTGGAGGCTCAGCGGCGCAAGCCAGCGGTCGGTCTGCTGTGTCAGACCCTGCAGCAGTTCGTGGGCCGTGTGCCTCTTATCGCCTAAGCTGAGTAGTTTCAGCACGGCCTGCTGACGCTTGCCCACCGCTGTGCTGCCACACCGCGCGACACCGACTGCTGGCGACATGCTGCTGCTAACACATCTTGATTGTGAGACAGAGGAGGAGGAGGAGGAGGAGGAGGAGGAGGAGGAGGGTGCTTTAGTGGAGGAAGCATACACCTCCGCAGATACCAGCACCGAGCTGGGGCCCGCAATTCTGGGGGTGGGTAGGACGTGAGCGGTCCCAGGCTCTGACTCTGTCCCAGCCTCCACTAAATTCACCCAATGTGCCGTCAGGGAGATGTAGTGGCCCTGCCCGCCTGTGCTTGTCCACGTGTCCGTAGTTAAGTGGACCGTGGCAGTAACCGCGTTGGTGAGGGCGCGCACAATGTTGCGGGAGACGTGGTCGTGCAGGGCTGGGACGGCACATCGGGAAAAGTAGTGGCTACTGGGAACTGAGTAGCGCGGGGCCGCCGCCTCCATGATACTTTTGAAGGACTCCGTTTCCACAACCCTATACGGCAGCATCTCAAGGCTGATGAATTTTGCGATGCGGACGGTTAACGTTTGAGCGTGCGGGTGCGTGGCGGCGTACTTGCGCTTGCGCTCGAACACTTGCGCAAGCGACGGCTGAACGGTGCGCTGAACTACACTGCTGGATGGGGCCGAGGACAGCGGAGATGAGGGTGTGGGTGCAGGCCATGAGGCGGTAGTGCCTGTGTCCTGAGAGGGGGGTTGCATCTCAGTGGCAGGTTGGGGCACAGGGGGAGAGGCAGGGGTGCAAACCGGAGGCGGTGAACGGCCTTTGTCCCACCTTGCGGGGTGCTTGGCCATCATATGTCTGCGCATGGTGGTGGTGGTGAGGCTGTTGGTGTTGGCTCCCCGGCTGAGCTTTGCGCGACAAAGGTTGCACACCACTGTTCGTCGGTCGTCAGGCGTCTCTGTGAAAAACTGCCAGACCTTAGAGCACCTCGGCCTCCGCAGGGTGGCATGGCGCGAGGGGGCGCTTTGGGAAACACTTGGTGGATTATTCGGTCTGGCCCTGCCTCTACCCCTGGCCACTGCACTGCCTCTTGCAACCTGCCCTGCTGATGCCCTTGACTCCCCCTCTGAAGACCTGTCCTCCTGAGTAAGCGTTGCACACCAGGTGGGGTCAGTCACCTCATCGTCCTGCTGCTCTTCCTCCGAATCCTCTGTGCGCTGCTCCCTGGGACTTACTGCCCTTACTACTACCTCACTGCAAGACAACTGTGTCTGATCGTCATCGTCCTCCTCACCCACAGAAAGTTGTTGAGACAGTTGGCGGAAGTCCCCAGCCTCTTCCCCCGGACCCCGGGAACTTTCGAATGGTTGGGCATCAGTGACGATAAACTCCTCTGGTGGGAGAGGAACCGCTGCCGCCCAATCTAAGCAGGGGCCCGAGAACAGTTCCTGGGAGTGTTCCCGCTCCTGAGCAGGTGTCATTGTAGTGGAGTGAGGAGGCTGGGAGGAAGGAGGAGCAGCAGACAGAGGATTCGGATTGGCAGCAGTGGACGGCGCAGAACTGCGGGTAGACGATAGGTTGCTCGAAGCACTTTCTGCCATCCAGGACAGGACCTGCTCACACTGCTCATTTTCTAATAACCGTCTCCCGCGTGGACCCATTAATTGGGCGATGAATGTGGGGACGCCAGAAACGTGCCTCTCTCCTAATCGCGCAGCAGTCGGCTGCGACACACCTGGATCAGGAGCTTGGCCTGTGCCCACACCCTGACTTGGCCCTCCGCGTCCTCGGCCGCGTCCACGTCCTCTAGGCCTACCCCTACCCCTCAGCATGCTGTATTACCAGTGATTTGATTTCACAGGCAGGAAAAAATTGGCGCAAGACTGCAGGCCAAATATAATTTTTTCCCTTTTTTGAAAACGAAAGGCCCCACTGCCTCTAGTGAATGAATTATCTAAGTTTAATAACTGTGCTGTGTCCCTGCTTATGTGTCACAGAACGTGAGGGTAGCAGAGTTATTATAACTCTTGGAGAGCAGGTATTTTTTTTCCCAATTAAGGAAAGCAAATGGCGAACCCAGCAGTAAAGCGTAGCTGGGTGCGTATGATTTAGCAATGTTTTTCACGCAGCTCACACGTCTCCACAGGCGTAAGGACGGACACAGGCTGGACAAATAGATTTGTTTTCAGTTTTTTCCCACCAACAGGCAGCACTGCGTATATTCAATGAACATGAGAAGTTTAATAACTGTGCTGTGTCCCTGCTTATGTGTCACAGAACGTGAGGGTAGCAGAGTTATTATAACTCTTGGAGAGCAGGTATTTTTTTTCCCAATTAAGGAAAGCAAATGGCGAACCCAGCAGTAAAGCGTAGCTGGGTGCGTATGATTTAGCAATGTTTTTCACGCAGCTCACACGTCTCCACCGCCCGTAAGGACGGACAGAGGCTGGACAAATAGATTTGTTTTCAGTTTTTTCCCACCAACAGGCAGCACTGCGTATATTCAATGAACCTGAGAAGTTTAATAACTGTGCTGTGTCCCTGCTTATGTGTCACAGAACGTGAGGGTAGCAGAGTTATTATAACTCTTGGAGAGCAGGTATTTTTTTTCCCAATTAAGGAAAGCAAATGGCGAACCCAGCAGTAAAGCGTAGCTGGCTGCGTATGATTTAGCAATGTTTTTCACGCAGCTCACACGTGTCCACCGCCCGTAAGGACGGACAGAGGCTGGACAAATAGATTTGTTTTCAGTTTTTTCCCACCAACAGGCAGCACTGCGTATATTCAATGAACATGAGAAGTTTAATAACTGTGCTGTGTCCCTGCTTATGTGTCACAGAACGTGAGGGTAGCAGAGTTATTATAACTCTTGGAGAGCAGGTATTTTTTTTCCCAATTAAGGAAAGCAAATGGCGAAGCCAGCAGTAAAGCGTAGCTGGGTGCGTATGATTTAGCAATGTTTTTCACGCAGCTCACACGTGTCCACCGCCCGTAAGGACGGACAGAGGCTGGACAAATAGATTTGTTTTCAGTTTTTTCCCACCAACAGGCAGCACTGCGTATATTCTATGAATAACAACTGTGTTGTGGCCCTGCCTATACAATTCTTTCCCTGCAGTATCAATGGAGGGTGGAATGCTCTGCAGAGGCGATTTTGAGAAGCCCAAAAAAAATGCAGCACAGCCAACAGCAGCCTGGACAGTACTGCACACGGATAAATATGGCCCTAGAAAGGACCGTTGAGGTTCTTGAAGGCTACACTCACTCCTAACACTCTCCCTGCCTATGCAGCACTTCTGTCCCTAATGCCAGGTGCAACGCTCTGCAGAGGCGATTTTGAGAAGAAAAAAAAATGCCACTGCTAACAGCAGCCAACACACAGCTATCAGTGGCCCTAATAAGGACCTTTGGGGGGTCTTGAAGCCTACACTAACTACCAATTCTTTCCCTACAGCAGCTCCGGTATAAACAGCACTGTCCCTCATCTAACTCACACCGCATCTGAGGCGAGCCGCGGGAGGGGCCGACTTTTATATTAGGCGAACACCTGATCTCGCCAGCCACTCACAGCAGGGGGGTGGTATAGGGCTTAAACGTTGCAGGGGGAAGTTGTAATGCCTTCCCTGTCTTTCAATTGGCCAGAAAAGCGCGCTAACGTCTCAGGGAAGGAAGTGAAAGTAACCAGAACACCGCATGGTGTTCGTTACGAATAACGAACATCCCGAACACCCTAATATTCGCACGAATATCAAGCTCGGACGAACGCGTTCGCTCATCTCTATTGGAGACCTATCATAATGTCCAAACATTTTCCAGGAGGGCCTCAGGCCTGGTTCTCTGCTTGTCGAAATTCACCGCCATCCATCTAAAAGGAGTAAAAAATGCACTTATGTACTACATACACATGGATTCACTGAAAAGACCCATTCAGAAATAATAACTGCTGACACTTCTTGAAATGTTAGACTTTCTGCAAACACAACAGCTATACATTACTTCAGGTCAAAAACGAAAAACAGACGAGCATGGGCCCCAAAAATCAATCATATGATATAAAATCCTTACATCATTGTCTTTTAAACAAATTAAGAGGGTTTTGTAAGGTATCGATTATCCTTATGGAGACCCAACGGGTAGGAAGTTTTCAAAAGAATGCTCCCTGGGAAAAAAGTTTGAAAGAAAGAAAGCTGTAGTGCCACCTATAGGTGGCTGCCCTGTAAATCCATTTGAAAGCATTTAAAACCTAATGCACACGGGCAGATTTAGCGTCCGCCCCTGGATTCTGCAGCATGCTATGGAAGAATGATTCTTCATGCACACGAGAGAAAACCAATTGCGGATTTGTCAGCTAACGTGTGTTAAGAATTGTGTACTCTAACATTTCAGGATCATCTTTATTTATAAAGCGAACCCGTTACTACGGTAGGTGCACGCTGCCTAAACCACGGACACCAAGGCGTCATTTATACTTTAGTCTAAAAAATTAGGACATTTCAGAAAATACATTTTAAAAAGCCTCTCTGAACGGGGCTAGGAGTCACACCGCAGTGTCCCGCTGGCCTCACAAAGCCCAGATCAGATAGACCGACCGCCCTGCTTAAAGCAGCTTTTTAAATTATGTCTCTTTATTAAATGACACCTTTTTAGAATAAAACATACATGAATATAGTAGCCACCACATTGCCCTCATCAGAGGATAAATGGCGCATTACAGATTTAGGAGACAAGATACTCCAAAAACATAAATTGCATAAATTACGACAGACATCTCAGCAAAACAGTCTTTAACCCCTTAGTGACCAGCCCATAGTCTTTTTACGACCTGCCTAAGTGGGCTTTAATCCCCGAGGGAGTAAAAACATGCTTCCTGCAGGGATTAAAGCCCCGTGGGCTGTGGATGTGACAGTGATTAATAAAAAGTTAAAAGGTGTTAAAAAAAAAAAAAGTTTAAAAATTAAAGTTTCATCTCTGCTTACAGATCATATCCGTGGGGGGAGATGAAATTACATAACTACGGTTCCTGGATTTGTCACCCGATGGGATCCTTATCCACGGACCTTACCCCAACTTTGGCGCATGCACCCATCAGTATTATGGCAGACGTATACGCAAAAGTCAAGAATTGCCTGGGAAATTCAAAATCTCCCTGCTCCCGGCGACCAACGAGTTGCCAAGAGTCTGGAGGCCTCACAGGGGCCCACACAGTATGCGGTTCCTGATCACCTGATCGCTGTTATCCAATGGATAATAGCGATCACGTAAAAGTTTTTTAAAAAGGTGAAGTTTCATCTCCCCTCAGCGATGCGATCAGTGAGAGGAGATGAAGCATCTTTCCAGAGGCCTTTGTATTTGAACCCCGACGCAATCATCCTCCATGTACCATTCTGGCTTCAGCACATGCGCCCACCAGCAAAGTGCCAGACACATTCGCAGAAGACGGGAAGCCCAGGAAATTTAAAATCTCCTTGCTCCCGGCGACCAACGGTCGCTAAGAGC
>NC_089849.1:119524363-119581863 GCF_035609145.1 Eleutherodactylus coqui
CAGTCTAAAAGGGCCAATAGACTGCAGTTTCTATATGCAGCTAAAGAGATGTGGTAAATGTTGTCATTTAACATGTTTTATCATTACTTAACTACAATGTACTACAATGCTGTAAATCAAATTGTTACCAAGTGCCAGTCATGATATGTCAACAATTGCTGCTTCTGTATGTAGAAGTTGCAGTAGATGAATATCAAAAAAAACCAAAAAAACACACAGGAATCCAAGAGGGAAAAAGGAAAAAACTTTCGGCCAAGACGTTCTAGACCAAATAGTAAAGATCTTCAATTTGTCCAAGTACACACTGAATCCTACAAAATTATCAGTGTTATCCAAAGGCTTGACCTTCTGTCCAGTTTGTCCTCCTAATGATTTTAATTTATTTATGGACCCTAATTCCTTTGTACATAAAAGTACGCTTACCTGGCACTTTTCTATTCTTTAAAAAACTGGCCTGCTGATGCAGCCTCTACTGAAATTACCAGCTCCCCCAGTACTGGGAATGTCAGAGATTTCAGGCCAAAGTTCCCTTTCAATTCTATCCAACGCATTCAGGGAATGGAAATGCATTGCTGTCAGTAAAGTATTCTTCACGTTATGCCGGCTATCCTGTCCTTTGCTCAGCACCTCCGATTGCGCTTTTCCTGTGATTAGGTAGGCTCACCGCCACATAAGCAGGCCCAATAGAAGGTTGGGCTCAATACTGGAGGTGCAGTGCATTGCACGATCATATCCAGCTTACTCATAATATTCCTGTTACTTGAAAGGTTTTTACCCCTTCATTTAACTATTTTCCAATTATCTCTAAATACTTTTCTATACCTTTCTTCATATTAATATTTTATACCCTATATTATGTAATTATATTTTACTTGTCCTAGTAGCGATAGAGTGCCATTTGTTTAGTAGATACGTTAAGTTTACACAAACCTGGTCAAGGGCCCGTTTAGAGGTTTAACACATGCCAGAGGGGACCACTGACATCCCAGTACCCAATCATGCAATTGACATTTTCCTCCAACCTCTCCAGAAAGAGTAGGGTTATTTTTTTATACATATTCCACAATTGGTCCATTTTCTCTTTGGACTCTTTGAAACTCGAGCCAGAGGTGACCATAGAATGCATGGCATTTGCGGTTCTCCATGGCACTACTCTAGGGCTATGATTAAACACATAGATGAGCCTATGCATTAATGGAGAGCCCTTATATATTTGTGGCATTTGGGGAATATAACCACAATAAGGGCCCTTCTATCATAAAAATAAACTAAAGACTGGAATTTCTCTGTGAAACAAGGGAAGGTGGTGGATCCAGGAAACTACAGGCCTGTGAGCCTGACTTCTATACCAGGAAAGATCTTTGAACAAATTATTAAACAGTATATATGCAAGTACTTAGATGAAAATGGAGTAATTAACCAGAGCCAGCATGGGTTTGTAACAAACAAATCATGCCAGACTAATCTAATTTCCTTCTATGACAGAATCACTGACTGGGTTGATCAGTGTAGTGCGGTGGATATAGTATATCTTGACTTTAGTAAAGCATTTGACAAAGTAGCTCATATCATACTTATTGAAAAAATGACCAAATAAGGGATTGACAAGGCAACTGCTAGGTGAATTCACAACTGGCTGAGTGATCGTACTCAAAGAGGGTTCATAAATAACTGCACATCCATAAATAGCTGCACAAGTGGAAGAATGTATCAAGTGGGGCACCACAAGGCTCTGTCCTAGGCCCAGTTTTTTTCAGATCATTTATATAAATTTTTATATAAAACTTTATAAAAATGTTGGAGGGGGAATTGATGAGAAACTGATCAAATTTGCTGACGACACAAAGCTAGGAGGGATAGCTAACACTAGGGAAGAGAGAGAGTATTCAAAAACATCTAGAAAAGCTTGAACAGAGGGCAGTGACTAACAGAATAGTATTTAACAAGAAGAAATGCAAAGTACTGCATCTGGGCAAGAAAAAGGGGGGGAAAAAGCACAAAGAATGGGAGGAAGTGGGCTAAGCAGCAGCACATGTGAAAAAGACTTGGGTATACTAATAGGTCATCGACTGAACATGAATCACCAATGTGATGCAGCAGCCAAAAAGGCAAACACAATTCTGGGATATATTAAGAGAAACAAAGTCTAGATCATATGAGGTCATTATCCCCCCTCTACTCTTCCTTAGTCAGACCTTATCTGGAATACTGTGTCCAGTTCTGGGCACCCCACTTTAAAAAAGACCTAGTCAAACTGGAGCAAGTTCAGAGAAGAGTTACCAAGATGGTGAGCGGTCTGCAAATCATGTCCTATGCGGAACGGTTAAAGGATCTGGGAATGTTTAGCTTGCAAAAAGAAGGCTGAGAGAAGACTTAACAGCGGTCTACAAATATCTGAAGGGCTGTCACAGTGCAGAGGCATCAGCCCTATTCTCATTTGCACAAGGAAAGACTAGAAGCAATGGGATGAAACTGAAAAAGACGGACAAATTGGATATTAGAAAAAGCTTTCTGACAGTGAGGGTGATCAATGAGTGGAACAGGTTACCATGGAAGGCGGCGAGTTCTCCTTCAATGGAAGTGTTCCAACAAAGGCTGGACAAATATATCTGACTGGGATAATTTAGTGAATGCTGCAATAAGCAGGGGGTTGGACCAGATGACTGGAGGTCCCTTCCAACTCTACCATTATATTCTATGATTGTATGAACACATGGACTTCCACAATGCGATGTCCCACTCTGCCGTGCCATTGACCCAGACAACAAGTGTTTCTTGTTTGGTGGAATAGGTAAGGAACACTGGTATAAAATATATTTGTCGACTAAATTTAGGTATCTTTTCTTCCTGATTCAGACAATGTGGGACCTCAAAAAAATGTTGCCGCTTGCATTGTTGGTATCAGTACAAAATAATTTGTAAAAGTACTTTGATCTAGCAATGGCTATTTGGTATTGACCATTCAAGAGTATTTACAACTTTGCATCCGAAAGGTCCATTTAGTCAAAATAAACGTCATTAAGTACCATACATAATTTCAACTCAATCTTCTGTGGTGCCTAATCAAAAGTACCACCATGTTAGTGTCAACTTTTGGTGACCATAATGCTTAATCCTTTGCATGTACATGATTCATGAGTTAGTACCCACTCGTTTCTTCTTAGTGGTGGCCATCGTCTCCATTTATATCAGCTCTTCGGAGAACCCCATTTGTGTGACCTGGAAGTTCATCATTACAAGGTTTCTGGAGTCATGAAACAACTGATCAAATTGAAGCTGAGAGCAGAGGAAACTGCAGTATATTTTGTCACTTAGGATTTGCCACGTGACATGCTTCTGTCTTGTCACTTAATTTAGGAGTGAAGCAATCGTTTCTTGGTTTAATGAGCTGGAAATCAAAGCCATTACAGACAACTTAAATCTCTATCTGAATGTGCTCTTCTGTCCAACTGAATCCTGGGAAATTAAAGTAGGCTTTTAATCATCTAAATCACAATGGGAAAAGGTTTTTACTTCCTTACACAAGTGTTCTCTCAGCTATAAACATCAAGAGGAATAAGCTGTAAATTTCTTGGTACCCTTTATGGGTTGCCTTGCCTTCCATTAATATATTTCCAAGGAGTAATGTGTTAAAAGCAGGCACCCTTCATATTTGGAGAGCATGTTCATTAATTTGCTACTGGGTAACTTATTAGCTGCTCCTACAGATGCCATTCGTGATAAAGCCCTCAAACAAAATAAGATTTCAATCTCGGAGTATAAAGGGAGGGAAGCTATATCACTGAAGGCAGCTTTGTGCTTTATGACTATGATCCTCAAAAGCAAAAAAGTTATATTACATATTAATATATATCAAAGTGGTTTATCATAAATACAAATAGAGCCTGAAGTAAAAAGTTCTAGTTACCAAGGGATGATGGGAAATAAATTTTAAAAAATACAAAACGCAATTCACTATTGAGGGATTGAGGGACTGGTCAGTATAAGTATGGATTGACAACCCCTTTAAATCCATGCAAGTAAAATAGAATCAAAAGCACAGAAATCCATCTAGACATCAATGAACATGTATATATGTGCAACCCATGAGGGTTAAAATAAAATATAGATGTGGTAGAACAAGTTGAAGGCTGCATTTTGTCTAGCCTTTCACTAGACAACAACTACACGTCTGGAAAGGGGATGCAATCCTTCAAGTAGTTATCCATCTAGAGTCCCATAATAATCTCAATTTAACACCCCTAGTTAAAATTAAGAGAATAGTTGCTTGCCGCACGTAGAAAGCATTATGTAATAAACAGTTTATATACATAAAATCTCATCCGAACTCTGCCTTCCTTTTTTGGGGAGGGAGTTAGGCATGTGCAGCAAAAAGCAACTAAGTATAATGGCTACAGGGTCATTTAGAACCCACTTCTTCCTGGAAGGCATTAGGCTGAACTTTATGGCAAACCATTAAAGGGGTTGTCTCGCGAAAGCAAGTGGGGTTATACACTTCTGTATGGCCATATTAATGCACTTTGTAATATAAACCGTGCATTAATTATGAGCCATACAGAAGTTATTCACTTACCTTCCCTGCGCTGGCGTCCCCGTCTCCATGGCTCCGTCTAACTTCAGCGTCTAATCTCCCGATTAGACGCGCTTGCGCAGAAGGGTCTTCTGCTTTCGGCTCAGTCTGGCACGAGCGGTGTTCTGGCTCCGCCCCTTCTACGTGTCATCACGTAGCTCCGCCCCGTCACATGTGCTGATTCCAGCCAATCAGGAGGCTGGAATCGGCACGTGGCGGGGGCGGAGCTACGCGATGACGTGTAGAAGGGGGTAGGGCCAGAATGCCGCTCGTGCCGGACCGAAGAGATGGGAGAAGACCCTTCTGCGCAAGCGCGTCTAATCGGGCGATTAGACGCTTAAGTTAGACGGAGCCATGGAGACGGGGACGCCAGCGCAGGGAAGGTAAGTGAATAACTTCTGTATGGCTCATATTTAATGCACGATGTATATTACAAAGTGCATTAATATGGCCATACAGAAGTACTTAACCCCACTTGCTTTCGCGAGACAACCCCTTTAATAAAACGATCTTAATGAGCACTGCTTCTTTACAATTCACAAAGAACAATCCCAGATCTGCACGTGGAGTCCTGGTGAGAGGAGGATTAGTGGCTTAATTCAATTTTGTGCAGATTTGCACAGATGGGTGAGTGAACTGCCTGGTGCCTCCACCAAGACATCCAAAAGGCAAGGCAGGGCAAATTAGCATAGCTGCCATCCAGGAAGAACTAACATCATCACATATTAGGTTGTGTTGGATGCCAAGGAAGCACTACTCCTTTCCCACTGCTGAGACATGCCAAGAATTGCCCTCTATTTATAAAGGATGCTTGGCAAAGGCTTGGTTTTAAAAGGGTATTTCCTTCTAAAGCCTTTATGGCATTTCGACAAGATATGAAATAAATGCTTCCATTGATCTTATTCATCAATTTCTGGCTGACAGTCTCCATAGACTTCAATGAAGAGGTGGTCACCATTTGCTCAGCTCTTTACATAACTCCCATAAAAGATTTTGTGAAGGTTGCATTGGTGGAAATGAAGTTCACCAGACTTTCTTCTGAGAAGTGAGAATCCCAGGAAATGTCAAATGTGTGAGTTGCAAATACCCCTTTAAATAGGAGAGCTCAAGAAATGTTACAGGCTACAAAAAGCATACAATTAAAATAAAAACCACCAAGAAACACTCACCTGTTAAATCTGCTTCTGCGTCGATGCTCCTGTGGTCCCTGACCTGTCTGCCTTTACTTAACCAGCGATGACCTGCCATACATCGACTTGTCTGGTGCAATACGTGCTTGCATCACCAGGGATTGACTGCAGTGGTTACATGGACGTACAGCAAGTCATCGACAAGAAGGGACCACCAAAACAGATGGGAATTTAATGGTTATTTTAGAACATTTCCTGCAGCCACTATAGTTTCTTACAAGGTTATTGCTAACTCTACCAACCATGGCCCCTCTGTATGTGGTGATTGGACATATCCAATCTGGCTGTGCTATACAGTTTCTGTAACTCACTTTAATGGGAGTTAGGCCTCATGTCCACGGGTGGGTTGGAATCCCGCACGGAATCCAGCCCTGTCTGCGGCCAGTGACCCATGCTTACCTGTATTGTCCCAGCAGCGGCGTCTGCGTGGATCTCTCCACTTCCGGGTTTGCAGTACAGCACATGGTCCTCACGGCACGCCATTGGACATGCACGGTACAGTTTTTTTTTTTGTCTTTTTTTTTTTAATCTCCTGCTTTCCCGCGGTACAGCCGCAGTGTCAGCTGCGGACGTGCCGTGGATCAGACAGCTTCCATTGACTTCAATGGAAGCCGTCCATTCAGGATCCGCACAAAAATGAAGCATGCTGCAATGTGTTTTCCAGACCAAAAAGGTCCGCAAAACGAATCTGCATGCTTAAAAATAATTTATTCGGCTGCCGATGCTTTCCTATGGGTGGCTTGATATGCAGATCTCCGGCGTAGGTTCCACAAATCAAACCGCCCGTGGACATGAGGCCTTACGGAAACAGTAGAAGAGCCTGCTCAGCTCTTGCCATCCTCAAAACCACCTCCAGCCACTTCCTACAGCTGAGCCTTAAAAGCGGAGGGCACTTTTACCCAGGATGACCGTCGGGTACTTGAGCTTTCACACAGGAGTGATAATCACTCTTCGAATGGAACTGCGCCATAGATCCCATCATTCAGTTGTTCATAGGTGAACAAGTGCGGTTTACACGGTCTGACAGGCGCTTAGTTTTTAGGTGAACTGAAAACCAGGCGATTCCAACAAGTGAGCCATTCTTGCTCATCTGCCCTGCTGGGTCCCACATTCACGCAGAGCAAGTATCACCCAGAATTAGCTTCAATGATTATTCAGGTGACTGTTGGCCTGTGCAAAAAGTACCCTAATGAGCCATTTACAATGGGATCGTCCAGTGTAAATACAAAAACAGATGACTGTTAGTTTGCCATTAGTTATCACGGACTTTCAGACAGCAAAAAAAGATAAATAAAATCAAACATCACTGGATCGCGGGCTTTTCATTCCGTGTAAACACTTCCTGCTCAGCGCTGCACATAGAAGGTGAAGCGCTGAGCGAAAAGCCGCCGATCCAGCGGTGAAGTCTGCCAGTCTAAACGCTCTGCCCAAGTGCTAAATGACCTTAGTGGTGACGCGAGTGTTCGTGCCGTCGTTTAGACCAGTGTTTCTCAACTCCAGTCCTCAGCGCCCTCAACAGGTCATGTTTTCATGATATCCTATAGTACGAACAACTGTGGCAATCACCTGTACAACACTGAGGAAATCCAGAAAACATGACCTGTTGGGGTCCATGAGGACTGGAGTCTGGGAAACACTGGTTTAGGCCGCCTGCACACGGGCGGAAATCCCGCGGCGGGATTTCCGCCACTGAAAGCCTGCATAGGAGTGCATTACAATACGCACTCCTATGCAGACGGCCGCGGTTTGGCCGCGCAAAATGTCGCGCGGCAAACAAACCGCGGCATGTCCTATTTCTGTGCGGGGCTCGCAGAGCCTCGCACAGAAACATCACTCACCCAGCCGCCGACTCCAGTGTGCGCATGTGCCGGCTGCCCGTCAGCCGGCACATAAAAGAGCCGGGGCCGCCGGGCGCGGGTGAGTACGCGCTCCTTCCTGCATGCGCTCGGGTCGGGTCCTCGCCGCCGGATCCGACCCGCCCGTCTGCAGGCGGCCTTTGACAACTCTCGTCCCATGTAAAATGTACATAAGTCTTTGACATAGGTGCAGGTCACAGAGGGGAGACCTGCATTATTGTTCTGTTAACATAAAACAAGGCGGGCCTAATAAGCAAATGGTGTCCACGCATCACTGTACTTTAAAGTCACTGACTTAGATGAAACGCTCTTAGCGGGAAATCTCATTTTACTGTCGTTCATAAAAAAGAAATGTTTCATTAATATGTTTGTTTTTTTTTTTGTTTTTTTTTTTAAAGTAGGGTTGACCAAGGATTTCATTAAATAAATACATTAAGGAAAAAAAAAAAAAAAAAGATTGCACTGTGCGAAAATAGCAAGAAAAGCAGAACCTAGAGTGACTGGCATGTTCTTCTCCTCAGGAGATGGATTTACGGGCCTCATTTTTAGCAGTAGCACATAAATTGTGCTTTAAAACAGAAATCCCTTTAACATACTCGCATGAAGTCCATTATGAACAATGTGAACGCTGCATGTCAGCTCACGCCTTCAGCTGACTGGAGAGACCACGAGGCTTAGTCCCCCCCCCCCCCATCCCCCACTCCAAATTAAAGTAGAAAAACCTCTCCCCCACTTGGCTGCAAGCAAATATCACTGCTAAAATGGATTTTATTTGCCTCCTAGTTGTTGAATAATGCCCAACCATAGAATATAAAGAGACACCTGTCATTCTAAGAGTGGGCGGCAAAAAAATGGAAATGGTTACCTAGAATACCTGCATCTATGTGTCAGAACAACAAAAGTATGTGCAACATGTTGTCTACATCTATTTTACCAATTGCCAAAAGGTTTGCAGAGGGGAGATCCATTATACGCTTATCGCAAAAATAAAAATAAAAAAAAGCCCCTAGAAGTGGTTAGCAGAATTGAATGAAACTGTGCGATTTCTAACACTGATATAAGGGATCAGAGCAAAAAGGAGAATTTGCTTAGGAAAACTGATCCCTTCCAGGGAGGCTCTAATACCCTGTTGTACCACCACTAGCTTGGATACAAGATGTGATACGTGCAGGCATGGAGGCTCTAATACCCTGTTTACCCCCTCTAGCTTATATACAAGATGTGATACAGGTGGGCATAAAGGCTCTAGTACCCTATTGTACCTCTAGCTAGGCTATTAGATGTGATATGTGCAGGCAGGAAGGCTCTAGTACCCTGTTGTATCCAAGCTAGAGGCGGTATAAGCAGGCATACAGGTGCAGCACACCTGATGGGATGTGAATGGTGAGAGTGGGAATTAGCCGCTATGACACCAGTTTGGCAATCACCAGTGCTTCCCAAATAGCAGCGTCTGCAGGGAGTAAATGGCCAATGACGACTTGTGATTGTAACTGTTGTGACGCCAGTGCCTATACAGCACCATAGTTAGCTGCTGGGATCTCTCCACTGTCCACTCCTTGCTCCATTCCCATTTTCAGTCTTCTCCTCACCGCTGCTCTCACTAACTCCTCACGCACGTCTGCACTCCATTCACTAAATGCACATTTCCTGCCTTCTCGTGTGGGACTTACTCTTCGCTCCCTCTCACTGTCACCTCACTGTCTCTCAGGCAATCTATTAGACAGGCCAATGAGAGTTAGAACTGCCGGCACCGAATGCGAAAGAGGCTGGCTACCGGGCAGATTATAGTGAATCCTGCACTGAGCAGGGGGTTGGACCAGATGACCCGGGAGGTCCCTTCCAACTCTACCATTCTATACCTAACCGGTACTGGGCAGATTAACCCGTGATTAACTATTTAAAGCCCTGGGTAAATGCTTGAAAAACCTTAATATAACGATAGCGGTGTAGGACCCTTCTGGGTCACTACACAGGTTCTATATGGTATCCTGCAGCATATAGTTGCATATTCGTACCTGAGCCTCTGGATCGTACAAATTCATAGGTTGTTGAATTGGACATCTCAGATGGCCCCCATACATAAATCTGGTGACCGGGCAGCCCATGGAAGTGGCAATGTTGTGGTGACATTCCTGTAACACCCTGTTTGTGAGGCTGAGCATTATCCTGCTGCTGCTTGGAAGTCACCATGAGAGGAACACACGTGGCTGCAGGATGTCCTGAACAGATCGCTGAGCTGTCATTGTTCCTCGTACCACTACTAGTGGGGACCGACTGTTATATGCACTGGCCCCCCAGACCATCACATCAGCGAGTGCTGCTCCTCAGCAAAGGCAGGATTGAGGTCTCCAGACACAAACACGGCCATCATCAGTGCTCAAACTTTAGCTGGATTCATCGCTGAAGATGGTTCCACTCAGTAGCAATGTAATTTCCTCATTCAGGACACCACTGCAACCTAAGGCAATGGTGGGTGTCAAAGGCAGTACATGTAATGGGTGTAGTAACACTAAATGTCCTTCAGCGTAGCGCCTGAAAATGGTTCAGACAGACACAGGGGTATAACGATGGTGCCACCACTCTCTGGACGGCAGACAATTGAACATTTGGAGCTGTTCTTGCTTGTCAGACCATCAGACGATTGTATCTACTGGTGGTCTGTTGAGGGCATCCCGAGTCCGGTTGCCTTGTGTGCCCCCACACATTTACTGGTCCCAACACCTCCTAACAGTCTGTTCAGAATGGCCGGTGGGGGGCAATTCATCGATAGGCCCTTCCAGCTTCTCACATCCCAATAATGCGCCCCTCTCAGACTCTAGTAACGGGGTGAAATCTCTTCTCTGCATCATAGAGGGGTCTAGTGGTCAACAAGCTCTACACAAGCGGAAGAAGAGGTCACTACACACAAGAAGCCTCTGAGAGCCTTTTATAGGCCAAGGTGGGAACCACTTTTAGGGTATCAGGTGACAAGACTGTCCATCTAAATCACCACAACTCTCATCATTTATATATCTGCCCGAGATGAATTTAGTTTTTTTTTTTGTCTAGCGCTGATACTATAGAGTGTGATCTCACCTGCAATGACTGACTAGTCACCGCGCTTCTGTCACACTCCTTTGAATGTGCGGGTGCATGTATGCCATCCCTGATACTATACAGTACAAGTAAAAACACATGGCACCAGCACACTCACACATTTTCAGGGTAGCTTCCGATCTAAATAAGGTCACCTTTACATGGTACATAACTCTCATTTTGATAAAATTAGTGAGCCCAAGAACTTTGCCCGTTATGCAGTAAGTATAACAATTATGGAATTTTTATTTGCTTGTACTGTCACAAATATGGTAGATGTGCACCTGCGCATTTCATTTATTTGTATGACGTGCTGAGGTGTTTTTTTACATTTGTGAAGGAGTGGTTGCCTCCATATCTGTTGTGCACCTTATTTTCCCCCCATCTGTCCCAAATCATTTAGAGTATATAAGCAGGATCCTGCTTTCTTTGAACACATTTGGAAACTTGGGCCCAAAGAGAGCCTCAGTGAAGGTTGCCATCTAAATAAAGGTAGTCTTGATGTGGCAGATGGGCTTACATATTTTGATTATGCATGCTTAAGAACCTTTCATTTTTGTGCAGACCGTAAACATAACAGTTCCAAAATGTAAAAGGAAATCTGTCACCATTTTTTCACCGTCCTCTTCGAGCGCTAGAGCGACAGGGATGCTGATAACAGCAATATGCTTGCTGTCTTTATATGTGCAATAGTTTGGGAGACACTTATTTTATTAATGACAGCCAGAAAAAGGACTACGGGAAGTAATCCTCTATATTCATGAGCTCTGGTCATCTCTATGCAACCATAGGGCTAGCCACGGCCAGTCCACTGATTGATCTTCAGGAGCTCACCATAATGCACAGTTGTATGGCGACCGCTGTCAAAGACTAGTTCTCTGCTGCTGAAATACAAGTTTTCCCACAACTACTCCACAGATACAAACAGCAGACATGTCAATGTAATCGCACTTATACTTCCCTTTAAAAAATAAATAATACGGACCGTTACTATAAAGTAGACCCCAGCAAAATAAAAAAATGACTGCCAATAAGTGCCAGAAATAGGGACAACTTTGCTTTCCCTGCTCCATAAATAATTTCCCAACGTCTCACTCAGGTACAATTAGGCTGCTAATGCTTTGTTTATAGCAGAAACACATTGCGTTTGGCAGTTTGCAGAGTAGGAGTACTTACTGTTTTATTGCAGTGGGATCTTATTACATCTGTCAGAGATTTAGCTGTTCTTTACACATTTACTTAATTACTGGTTAAAGCAAGATAAATAACAAGGAAAACACCGACACAATGCAGAAGTGACACTGATCTATGTAAAGAGAAATTTACCATAGGGATAAACAGCCCCAAATTCTGCATTATCAGACACAGCTAATTTGTCAATGTCTAGCGGGTGTCCCATTTGATAAATCAGCTTGCTTTGTAGAATCCACAATTTAGAGAAATAATGTATTTGGCTCATTAAACGACTAACCTTTAAGAGGCAACAAAAATTATTGTGAAAAATCAGAGGCCTGTGATCTTCACAGTTTATATTTGGAAGCTAAATTATCGCGCCCAGGAGACTGGTTTATAGTCACTTAATAAGGGAATTAAACTATAATATTTGTGGTGCTTCCACAAGGATGTCAAACAACTATATCTCAGGTGAGGGCAGTGCTCCAAAAGTAAGGCTTCTTTCCCGCAAGCTTTTATCGGCCGCCGTTCAGACAGCATGGATCCCGGCGCATATACACCGAGACTACCATGCCGTCGTCCCTTTTCTCTCCCTATCGCAAGCTCACCTGTCCTCTCCTCCCCGCTTGTTCTTTGCAATGAGAGGGGCGTGACAGGGGAGGAGCTAAGTGCCAGCCTGCCCCGCCTCCACCCATTAATGGCTATGGACAAGGGGCAGGGAGCGGACATGAGCTTAGCTCCACCCACATCCCACCCCTTGTCCACAGCCAGCAATGGTAGGAGGTGGGGCGGGGCAGTGCTTAGCTCCGCCCCCACCCATTGCAGAGAGGACAGGTAAGCCTGCAAAGGGAAAGGAGAGCAGAGGGAGGGAGTTTAGCAGCCACACTGCTAAACTCCCTCCCGCCTACGGCCGCTGCCATGGGCTCCCATAGGACTATCTTTTGGGCCCTATATTTGCCTGGACGGGCGCTTTTACGTCTCAGGAATGCGGCATCAGAAATCCATGCATCAGATCTCAGCGTATATCAGCCGGCCGTGAAAACGGCCGACTAATATACGCTCATGGGAAAGAAGCCTCATGGTGTAAAATTCTGCTGGTTTTCAATACATTTTCATCCTCTGACCGAGCCCATCATCAAACAACTATTTAAAAGGCTTTTCTGTTTGTTTTTATTCATTTTATATGAAAAACTAGAGCAAATCTTCAAGTAGTTTTGATTAAAACCGCCTAAAGGTACCTTTTACATGGGGTGATTATCTCCTGAATTACCGCTTGAAACAGCGATTTTCCATGATAGTCATACCATGTACACACAGCCACAACAGAGTGCTGAGCGGGAATTCGTTTTGCATTTGTTAGTTGCTTTGTTTCAGCTCACTGAAAAGTACTAGATGCAAGCGAGTAGGATGCAAGATCTCCCACTGAAAACAATGGGAGACACTCTGCAATGCTACTTACCAGATACAATCACCGTTTCAAAGGTTAATTTTGGCTTGCGGATTTTCCTGTGGATTTTCTTGCGTAAAAATCTGCAAGTGTTTTTTTTCTGCAGCGCTTTTTTAATTTTTGCCGCGTATTTTGGTGCGAATTTTGCTGCGTCCATAGAGGTCTATGGACAAAAAAGCGCTGCGGAAAAGAGAGAATGGACATGCTGCTTCTTTTAAAACCGTGCCGAAGTTGCATTTCCGCACTGCGGCTGTGCAGAAAAAATCCATCCTGTGAGAACAGCTTTTTTCCAAAACTCATTTGTGCTGCATTGCACTGCAAACGCAGCGGTTTTGCTGCAGTGCGGATTTGCAATGGCAAGCCACGGCAAAACTACAGCAAATCCACACTGTGAACCCAGCATAAGGGTGTCAGCTGCAGATGTCTACTACATTAAACATGTTTTTCACACCATTTGGTTTAAAATATTTTTTTTACTTTCTTCCAACTAAAACTTCGGTGCGTCTTATGGGCCGAAAAATACGGTACACTGTAAGGCCGGCTTCACACGGCCATGACGGGCTCTGCCAATGAATTCCGCGGCGGAGCCAGTCACGGCGCCCCCCAGAGACCCCAATACTTACCTGCGGATCCGGCGTCTTATGTCCCGCATGCCCTTCGGCGTGACACGCCCACAGCGTCACATGACGCGCTGGCCGTGTCATGACGTGGCGGCAGTAGGCGGGGAAGCGGTTTCACGCTATCTTCCGTTGTGCTACAGCGGAAGATAGCGTGACGGACGGCTTCCATTGACTGCAATAGAAGCCGTCCGCGCGTACACCCGCGGCAAATAGAACCTACCGCAGGTGAGGTCGGGTGATTTCACGGTGCGGAATTCGCACCGTGAGCATTGAGCTAGTAGGTTCAATAGAACCTAATAGCTGCGGGCAACGCGGGAAGGAGCCCTAAAACTGAACTGGTTGCTCCCCAAAACACACACAGCCCTCCTACTGGGCTATAAGTGTGAAGGGGCAAAATAAGCCATACCTGCAAGAAATACAGTAACAAGCATGTGCTTCAGCGCTCACACACACTTAGTACGGAAAAAAAAATAACGCATTTGTTTGCAGAAATTAACGGCAGTTTAGGGTCGAGAAGGGAGTGAAAAATGCCAGATCACTTAGGAGCGTGAGGAGACGAGAGGGATGAAGTAGACTCGTTTGGCATGGTGGAGGGCGAGGTTGTAGGTTCTGAGCATGAATTTGTAACGGAGAAAGTCTGTGGACGTTGGGGAGAAGGGGCTCAGTAAAGTTTTGGGTGTGAACAGCCTGAAAATTCCTGTACGGTAGGTAAGAGGGTCTGAGGAGATACTAGGAAGCTTGACAGAGAGAAAGAGAAGAGGTTATGGTCCGAGAGCAGGAGAGGGGAGTTAGTGAAGTGAAGGGAGGAAGTAAGTGATAGAAGCCGAGAGGCAGATGGGGTAATTGGTGGGAATGTTAAAGTCTTAAGATGAGGATTGAGATTTCGCAGGATAGGAAGTGGGGGAGCCAGGCAGCAAAGTGATCCAGAAACTGGCATTTAGGACCTGGGGAGCAGTAGATGACTGCTACTCGCATGGACGGAAAAGTCGTAGTGTACGCAACTCAAACAATATTAAGTGTGTATGAGTGCTGCAGCACGTTTGTTACTGTATTTCTTGCAGCCATGGCTTATTGTGCACCATCACACTAAATGTAATTTGTTGAATGCGCAGACTTTTGTTTTCTATATGCAAGTGGTTCAGTGATAGTGTATAAGCCAGGTACCTAGCTTTCCCACTCATGTGAAGGCATTTTAGCCTAAAGAGGTGTTTATAGAACTAGGTGCCTATCGATGAAGGTTCGCCTTGATGTCGCGGATGGGCATACACTTATTTGATCAAATTGTGAACTAAGAACCTTGCATTTTTAGGCAGTTAGTACAAAAAAACACTAGGCCTCCCTCACATAGACGGTTTTGAACAGCGTTTAGCGCTGCTTTTTCAGCGCTGCGCAACGCTCCCATTCATTTCAATGGGGTTGTTCACACAAGCGTCAAAACGCTGCGCTTTGAGAGCAATGCATATCTTCAGCTCTGTGTCGCCATTGAAATGAATGATCAGCGGTTTCAGCGCTGCTGAAAACATGATACAACTTGGTACCACATTTTTGGCAGCACTAAAAGCAAGCGCTAGCTGCACTACCTTAAAAAAAAAAAAAAAAAAAAAAAAAAAAGAATACTCACCTAGCTGGCGTTGTCAGGGTCCCTACCGCTGATCTCCGGAGCTTTGTTCAGACTGCCGGGCACTGGTAACCGAAAAAGCATCTATTCAAAGTGACGGGGGTTGACAACCCCACCTCCCAGCGAGAGATTACCCTAGTTGGTTCAGGAGTGTCAGCTCTGCCAATCAGAGCCGGCACTCGATGCACCAATCACAGCAATTTAATGAATGGCTGTGATTGGTGCATTGAGCACTGGCTGTGATTTGCTGAGCCTGCTGACACTTATCAGCAAATCAGAGCAATCTCTTGCTGGAAGCGTGGTCTTCAAACACCATCACTAGCAAAAGATTTTCTGTCACTGATGACAAGTGCTGGAAGCTAGGGAGAACAGCGCCAGGGACCCTGACAGCGCCAGCTAAAAGAGTATTAATTTTTTTTTCAGCATCCTTTGCTGTGTTTTAAGCTGTGCTTAAATACATCGCAATTCTGCTGAAACCGCAGTAAATGCAGCGTTGAAAAATGCTGCGTTTCTGCAACCGCCTGAGTGAGGGAGGCCTGATTCATTTGTTTGCAGATATTAAGTGTGTATGAGTGCTGAAGCACATGGTTTTTTTTTAAATAAAAAAAAAAAAATCAATCCCATACTCTGACCCAACACATTTGTATAGTGGCCAGAATTCACATAGCAGCTCAGTGGAATTCTTTCTATCTATATAGAATCATAGAATGGTAGAACTGGAAGGGACTTCCAGGGTTATCAGGTCCAACTCCCTGCTCAGTGCAAGATTTACTAAATCATCCCAGACAGATATTTGTCCAGCCTTTGTTTGAACACTTCCATTGAAGGAGAACTCACCAGTTCTGCAGCCAAACCTCGAAAATCCTAGATGTTGCCATATGAAAAATTAGGTGCTATTAGATTAGACACCAAGGAGGATTTCCAGAAAATATGGCAACCTTTGAGAGACCACATTGCATGGCAAGAGTAACTCAGCCCTCATACATCCTAATGCGTACATCAATATATACCTAACTTTTGCCTTAAGAGCAGGGTTGACAACCGTCCAGAAAGTCCTGGACATGTGTAAAAGTAGGGGACTTATTACAAGTGTCTGCAAAAAATATTGGAGCTTGGAGCACCTATTGACTTTGCTTCAGTTTAGGTTCCCTGCCTTGTTGTAGGCACATGCAAAACAACAGGTCAACCTGAGCCCTTAATGTTGTCAACAGTTGTCTAGATAGTCTGATATTGCATTATAGAATCAATTTGCAATAAGACGGCTACCTTTATTGATATTTTTACTTGTACTCAAACGCGCTTCATCGGGCGGTGCTCTAGGTGTGGTGAACGGCTGTGGAGAAAGTCTCAAAAGTCCGCAGACTTTCTCCATTTCAAATTCCTGCTTAAAACCTCACCCTCCACCATGTCAAACAAGTCTACTTCACCCCTTTCGTCTCCTTACTAGCTCACAAGAAATCCCAGCACTTGGATGCTCACAAGATGAAAATGGTGAATTTGTTAAGAATGATGTTTAGAAGGCCGAACTTTTAAATTCCTATTTTGTATCTGTTTTCTCCCAGAAAGTAGATAGAACATCACTGATCTTCCCTGTGCTGTTGGGGGAAATAAGAGAATGCAGGCTATCTATAAGCAGAGAGACTGTGAGGGAACACATAGCTAACAAATAAATTCAAGCCTCAAGGTCCAGATGAATGACATCCTAGGATACTAAAGAAAACAGCAGAGGCTATTGCTGAACCACTCGCCATAATCTTTGTGAAAAAAAAAGGAAGAAGGTGGATCCTGGAAACTACAGGCATGGGAGCCTGATAGATATATATATATAGATATATATATATATATCTCCCATGGTAACCTGTTCCACTCATTGATCACCCTCACTGTCAGAAAGTTTTTTCTAATATCTAATCTGTGTCTCCTCCCTTTCAGTTTCATCCCATTGCTTCTAGTCTTTCCTGATCCCTCTGCACTGTGACAGCGCTTCAGATTTTTGTAGACAGCTATTAAGTCAGCCTTCTTTTTTGCTAGTTAAACATTCCCAGATCCTTTAACCATTCCTCATAGAACATAATTTGCAGACCGCTCACCATCTTGGTAACTCTTCTCTGAACTGTATCAGAAAATTTTCTGTCCGCTTACTCTAACACTATGTCCCCTCTCTACCTAAAACTGAACCTGTCAATAACGGACCTACTGGCGTTTCCGCCCTCTGCTAACAGACCTCATCCTGACATCTCCATCTCTGTATGTGGCACCAGCATAACTCCAAGAGAGTATGCCCGCTGCCTTGGGGTTATATTCCACTCCGATCTATCATTTACCCCCTACATCCAATCTCTCACCCGAACATGTCAGCTGCACCTCAAGAACATAGCAAGAATCCCTCTTTTCTTACCGTGGACACACTAAAAACGCTCACTGTTGCCCTCATCCACTCCCGGCTCGATTATTGCAACTTGCTGCTGATCGGCCTTCCCTGCACCAGACTCTACCCTCTCCAATCCATCCTGAATGCAGCAGCCAGGCTCATCTTTCTGTCCTGGCGCTACTCTGATGCCTCTGCCCTGTGCCAGTCACTGCACTGGCTGCCCATCAAATACAGAATTCAATTTAAAACTCACCACCCTTCTCCACAGCACCACCCTACATTGCTTCCCTCATCTCAATCCACCACCCAGTCCGCGCCCTCCACTCTGCTAATTAAATCAGATTAAGTGCCCCTTTAAGTCGAACCTCATATTCCATTCTACAAGACTTCTCCAGAGCAGCACCAGTCCTGTGGAACGCGCTACCAAAAGCTATCCGGGCAATCACTGACACACCAAACTTCAGGCGTGCGCTAAAACACACCCCTTCAGGGAGGCATACTATATCCCCTAAAACAAACCCCTCTGTACTCTGCCTGATAACACGCTTCCTGTCCTACCGACTGCAATCCCTGCTAGCTGTAACCAATTGCCCCCTGCAGTCATACCGATTCAGCCACCACATGTCTGGCTTATGTCTGACCATTGTCTATGTGTATAGCACTCCTCACTCTCCAACTCGCCATACCATGCACATCTCAAGTCCTTTTATCTTCTGTATCACTCCATGATTTGCACGCAAGCTCGTTGGAGCAGGACCCTCACCCCTACTGTTTCCATTAATTGATTACTTCATGTAACCGTGGTCATGTTTTTATTTTGTTTTTATTTTCCCTGTCTGGTAAGCGTGGCAGAATTTGTTGGCACTATATAAAGATTATTATTACTATTACTTTGTGGGAACACTTGGCATTGTAATGTTAAAACCTTACAGGTGCTCAAAAGTTTTGTGAAACTTCCAATTATACAATGAATATCCTTTATTTGCAAAATGCCAGAATATGATCATCCGGCACATGCCAGTTAAAGAAACATTTATCGATTACCAACTGGTACTTACCAATCCAACATTCTAAACGAGCACATGGGCTGGTCTTCACCACATCCGGTGGGTCAACTCCAACATTAAGACACAACACAAGAGCCACACTGACCGTTTTCATCTAAAACCAAAACAAAAATAAAAATTAAATTAAAACAGTCAGAAATATCAACATGGCGACTCCACTCATCCCTAGTGTCCACTGAAAATGGATGTTGAAAAAAGCTTAAGTAGGCTTACCAATTTAAGAAATATGCCATGTGTCACAAAAATCTAAAACTAGCTAATATGTGGCTACAAGGGCTAGAACACAATACAGATCTATTATCTAGAAGCAATGACTTATGGAGACTAAGACTAATGAACTTTAAGAGTTAGCATATAGATGCCATAACAGTCATCTGGAGAATATGAAAGATCAACAGCATTTCAAAAGTTTTTATTGTTCATCTATAGGTTAGATTTCTATAGTTCTGGTATAATGATCACACAGTGGAAATGTGCTGTAGATTCATTAAGAACCCCCCCTCCACCCCAAAAGGTGATGTTAATTGACAGGGATACTGCATTGGGAATTTCACACAGGGAGATTACTGAACAATATAAAGACTCACTAACTATAGGTAATAGTGAGACTTTACACCTTAAAGGGGTTATGTCATTAGAAGAAAAAAAAAAATTTCTATACTTGCCTATTCCTCCCCAGGCAGTTTTCTTACCGCATCTTCTCCTGGCTCCTCCAGTCCACTGGGTCACCTCACCTCCACCTTGCTGGATCCTCTTCATCCTGTTATGTAGCATCCATTCTCGTTAGTCTCATTCCTGCAGTGCAGTTTTTTTTCTGTACCCAGTCACTAGTGATGTAGTGTTCACTGCCTAGCAGAGAATGCTGAATCCTATGCTGGGCTATTGCCGAGACTGCGTATGTGTGCCATCTAGTTACAAGTGTTTATAAACTATTGCAGCGAGAAAGTGCGCATGCGCAATTGCGGCATTAGTCCGGCATAGGATTCCGCATTCCCTGCTAGGCACTAATGACGTAGCGTACACTGACCTGAAGGAAGGAGACTGCCGAGAATGTATGCAACGTCATAAGAAGAGGATCCAGCCGGCTGGAGCTAATGTGACCTGGGGGACTGGAGGAGCCAGAAGACGACAAAGGAAGAAGACTGCCTGGGGAGGAATAGTCAAGTATAGATTTTTTTTTCTAATATAAGAACCGCTTTAAAGTCCAAAGTAAATGAAGCAGCAGCACTCCAGGGATTCTTTAAAAAATATATCTAGCACTGGATGGTGCTTCCTTTATTCAAATCTCCATCAGAACTGCTTTAAAGACACCATAATCCAAGTAGGTGTTGCATATAAAATAATTTGAATTACCATAGACCATCAACTATGATTGTCTTACTCTCTGGTAACACCGCCCATCAAACAGATAAGCAATTTGAAAGTCCCTGGAGTTTGTAACCCCCTTAGGATCTATTTAGACCTGCCAACTTATCTTTTGAACAAGCTTTCAATGTTAACAAAGAGTCCGCTCTCGGACAGCCTGTCGGAACGAGTCAACGATGCATCAGCTGTATAAAAGGAGAAATCATTCAGTCTCTCACATTCACCATATAGGTGACAGAGCGACTGAACGAGCAGTATTTACATTGAACGATAGGTGAACACGCCAACAATAGTTTTTATGCCTGCAGAATATGAACTATAAAACAAAAAACAAACAAAGGCTTTATAGTTTGTTGCGTTTACACTGAACAATTGTCATTCATTTCGGCTCATTTGAAGGATTTTCTTTTTAACGATAATCACTCCGTATAGAAGGGCCTTTATTTGGCAACATACACAAGAGTATGGTTGAGCCCGGAGACACAGTGAAGGAGCTAAAAAGCTATGGCTCCATTCCCATCACCTTTAGGGCTTTTGCCCCAATTCCTGAAGGATTTCAAACAAAACCCCCAGATAGAATTTGGGTGTAACAATTCATTTGCATTGCTGAGGTGGAGACTAGTAGGCCATTGTTTCAGGAGGGTCCTGTTGGCTTTCAGCATTCTGTGAAAGAAACATCATGGTGGACCCCTTGATGTAAACCCAGACGGAAACCATAAAATGTGATATAAATGGCCCCTTGGTCTGCTGATTAGTGGCGGTCTGAAGGTGCCAGACCCAAACAAAACCACACACTGACATCTCCCAAGAATAGGCAATCAATTCAAAATATCAAAAAACCCCATTACTGACCTGAAGTACGGGTGTCAATGATTATGGTTACTTTTAGGCCCCCTGTCTACGGGCATTGCGAAGTCCCGCGGCAGATCTCCGCTGCTGAATCTCTGCCGGTAGATAGGCTGTCCGCGGAGAATCGGGGGAATTAGCAGCATGCTGCGAATTGCCCGCCGCGAGCAGAGAATCACAATCATTTTCTGATCATGGACAGGGGCCTGGCGCTTTCCATAGCAATGCTATGGAAAGCGTCGGCCAGTGTGATTCGCCAGCAGTTTACCGCCGGCATATACACGTCCGTGGACAGGGGGCCCTAATGTGGACTAAATGACTATCTTGATTAATAGAAGTGACATGCACTGGTTTAAATGCCACAAAAGTTTACCCAGAGGTTAGTGGCATGATAAAGTAAATTCTATAATTGTATTACCCCAGTGCAAGAGTAGATTTACCACAGTCAAATATCTTGCTCAATGCTAGATGATCAAATTATCGAATGTGTAGCTATCCTAAGATACAGATTCAGATACCTTTTAATAAAAATTCTAAAGAAAAAAAAAAGAAAGAATTCCGATATCTTATAAAAATAACTTTGCTTTTAATTCGAGTTCAGAAGCTTTGTAGAAAACTCAATTTTTTTTTTTATAGTCCAACTTATTACACTTTTTGACTATTACCAATTTTTGACCTGTGCTTCTTTGCCTGAACTATAAAAGCCCAATTCTTTTAAAACACTATACCACAACCCTTATGAAACTAAATCACGAGTATAAACAAAGCTCTCAGAGCGGGAGATAGCTAGCAATAAAAGGTCATGCTATGAAGCTGATAGAAAAACGTGAGAGACACAGGCTTTACACAATAAGCGGAGAATGCATGGCACTGCCTAGTAGAGACCCGAGGAGAAATACCTTAACCGAATTATGAAGCAACAGTGGAAGTTATGAGTATATTGGGAGATCAGACACGCTTTAGTATCTTCACAAAGAGTTTTGGTAAGCTTCTAGGAATGATAGGCATAGCACAAAAAGAATATAGACTACAGCTCAGGAAATTTCAATAAGACGAAGATAGCATGAAGCCAGGTTAACGAAAAACATCTTGATGTAAGCAGTAAAAAAAAAAATTCTTTAACCCCTTCCCGCCCCATGACGTAAGGGTACGTCATGTAAGCGGGGTACTTCCTGCAAAATGACGTACCCTTACGTCATAGGGATAGCGCAAGATCATAGCAGATCCCGCAGCGGGAGCCAGCTGTCACTGATAGCCGGGGCTTTCGGAGATGTGCCCCTCCCCGCTGTTAACCCCTTCCCTGCCGCGATCTAAGTAGATCGCGGCAGGAAAAGGGTTGACAGAGGGAGCGCGCTCCCTCTGTGACTCCAGCCGGCTCTTGCGAGATCATCAAGAGTGTGCACACACTCTTGTACAAGTATATTAGAATGCATGCACAGCAGTCTTAGAAGAGTCAGATCCACTGGATGGACATGGTCTTCATTTGGCCTAACATACTAGGTTACAGAGGGACACTGTTGGAACCAGAAGAGTATAAAACACCCCCCCACTCATGTCCTGGATCTGCATTACCACCAGGTACAGAATCCTAACTGTTTATACTGCTATTCTTTGGCGACAGTGTCCTTTTAAGCATTTTTTGATGAAAAATTGGCATGAAACCTCTCCGTATTCACCCAATTACGTTACAAGTGGTTTGTGCTGTGAAAAGGGAAATGAAATTTCCAAGCTGTATGTTGTAAGTATGAACCAGCCAACACAAAATAAGCAAAGACCTGAACAACTTGTTGGGGTTAAAAAATAAAAAAAAAAAAGTCACAGGAGCTGAACACAACCCTCCCCAACAATGTTGCTTGGCATATCGCCTCAGAAGGGTTCTGCAGACAGTCGTCTAGCAATAGTAGCTTGTACTAGTAATGTCCCAACCAGAAGAAGATTCCCATTTCTTATGTACCCCCTTGTATAGACAGGGTTTGTTGGCATTCTGTAACCATGATGGAACATACATTAGCATAAAAAAAATAGGATGATGTAAACTTTTTATTTAAAAATATTTTCCCAAAAGTTGCAAACCCTTTACAACTGCAATATTGTCAACTACTGTATAACATCGATTGCCATACAACAAGACAAATGAGCTTACATACACTGATCTGATATAACATTAAAACCCCTTGCCCCATATTTTATTGGTTCCTTCATGACTGCTCTGACCTGCTGAGGTAAGTTCCCATTGATAGTGTCCTGGGGTATTATTAGTAGCAGCTCCTTTAGGTCCTGTAAGACGTGTAGTACAGCCTCCTTGGATCAGACTGATCTTTACAGCACATCCCACAGGTGCTTACGTAAATTAGAATCTGGGGAATTTGGAAGTCAAGTCAACATTGCTAATTCTTTGTCATCTTCTAAAACAATTTGTGAACAATATGCAGTGCAGTGTGTCAAGGGCATAATCCTACTGAAAAGAGACCACTATCGGGAATGCTGTTGCCATGAAGGGGTGTACTTGTTCTGGAAAAATGTCTAATACATCTCCAAGTAACATACACATGAATTCCAGGACCCAAAAGGTTCCCAGCAGAACACCACACTCCATCCTTCGGCTTGTCGTCTTTGAATAGTGCAATCTGGTGCCATCTGAGTCTGACGTAAGCAACACACTGGACCGTCCTCTTGATGTAGAAGAAAATGGGTTTTACTAGACAAAGCTACCATCTTCCATTGCTAGAAGGTCCAGTTCTGATGCTCACATGCCCGCTGCAGGCACTTTCAGCAGTGGACGGTTCAGCAACAGTACTAACTGGTCTGCGGCTACGCAGCTCTAAACTTGCTGTTTCTCTTATCTGGATTCCTACACGGCAAACTGATGCACTGCAGGTTCTGACAACTTTCCATCACAATTAGCAATAACTTTTTCAGCAATCTGTAAATCTTCTGTGGGATTGGACACACCGAGTTAGCCTTTGCTCTCTAACACATTGGTGAGCCTTGGGGACCCATGTGCATCCTTAAACCACTTCTGGTGGATGTGAACCACCACATACGCAGGAACACCCTGACACAACGGATGCTTTGACAAAACCCAAATTGTGATGGCTAGATTATTCTGCCAAAGTCCCTCCTAGTTTGCCCTTTTGTACTGCTTATAAAAACATCAAAGTTCAGGAACTGAATGTTCCCTTGCTGTGTAATAAAATCCAGTCTCTTGACAGGTGCTATAGTCACGAGATAGGCAGCCTGCACACAGCAGAGCGGGATTCTGCATGCAGAAGCCCGCCGTGAAATCCGACCCAGGTGGCAGTGGCGACCACGCGTACCTGTAGTTTCTCTTCTTTTTCCATGCTAATCTCCTGGAATCCACAACCTTCCCTTAATGTCAATTGTGGAAGGGCTGCGGGTCGGACATCTTCCATTGATTTCAAAGGAAGCCATCTGCTCAGATTCGTATTTGTATGAGCAGACATGCAGATGCTCCATTGGTTTGAACTGGTGCGGACGGCCGCGGATCATCCGCGTGGAAGACAATCGTGGTTTCCACAATTTAAACCGGGTCGTGTGCAGAAAGCCTTACTTAGTGGTTTTCGCATTATAGCATCTGTGTATGTACAAAAAAAAATAACGGGTTTTGGACTATAGAATCATAGAATGGTAGAGTTGGAGGAGACCTCCAGGGTCATCAGGTCCAACCCCCTGCTCAGTGCAGGATTCACTAAATCATCCCAGGCAGATTTGTCCAGCCTTTTTTTGAACACTTCCATTGAACTCACCACCTCTTGTGTTACCTGTTCCACTCATTGATCACCCTCACTGTCAGAAAGTTTTTTCTAAGATCTTATCTGTATCTCCTCCCTTTCAGTTTCATCCCATTGCTTCTAGTCTTTCCTTGTGCAGGTGAGAATAGGGCTGATCCCTCTGCACTGTGACAGCCCTTCAGATATTTGTAGACCGCTATTAAAGGAGATGTCCCGAGGCAGCAAGTGGGTCTATACACTTCTGTATGGCCATAATAATGCACTTTGTAATGTACATTGTGCATTAATTATGAGCCATACAGAAGTTATAAAAAGTTTTATACTTACCTGCTCCGTTGCTAGCGTCCTCGTCTCCATGGAGCCGACTAATTTTTGGCCTCCGATGGCCAAATTAGCCGCGCTTGCGCAGTCCGGGTCTTCTGTAGTCTTCTATGGAGCCGCTCGTGCCAGAGAGCGGCTCCGTGTAGCTCCGCCCCGTCACGTGCCGATTCCAGCCAATCAGGAGGCTGGAATCGGCAGTGGACCGCACAGAAGAGCTGCGGTCCACGAAGGTAGAAGATCCCGGCGGCCATCTTCAGCAGGTGAGTATGAAGACGCCGGACCGCCGGGATTCAGTTAAGCGCTGTGCGGGTGGTTTTTTTAACCCCTGCATCGGGGTTGTCTCGCGCCGAACGGGGGGGGGGGGGTTAAAAAAAAAAACCCGTTTCGGCGCGGGACATCTCCTTTAAGTCTCCTTTCAGCCTTCTTCAAACTAAACATTCCCAGATCCTTTAACTGTTCCTCATAGGACATGATTTGTAGACCGCTCACCATCTTGGTAACTTCTCTGAACTTGCCCTAGTTTGTCTGTCCTTTTTTAAAGTGGGGTGCCTAGAACTGGACACAGTATTCCAGATATACTGGTCTTACATGCTCTTATTAGCTCAGTACGCAACCTAAAAGGCTTAAGCTTTAGACATGAAGATTGCTGTATAAATATATAAAACATATCATAAAGTTCAAACTATGTCAACAAAAGTCACAAAGCCACCTGCTACTAGCCTCCCCGGGGTCTTCATTAGGATTCTAAGCAGGAGGAAGAAAAACACTTGCAGCAATGCCGAAGCCATCACAAATGTATAATTTATAAGGAAAGCAAGAAAACTAGAGCGCACAGCAAATATGAAGTACTAGAAACACTAACAGTGGGCTCATTATAAAAACACCAGTAATGGAATATTTACTTGGGAGGTGGGGCAAAATAAGGGGGCATTACTGTGAAATGTAGGCATAAATCAGAGCTAAAGAGCTAGATATGTAGATAGAATTGAGCCTTACTCAGAAAAAAATTGAGCTAGGAAGCTGTAAATTGCAGGGTGTACTTCTTTGTGTCTTTAAACCAACTAGGATTTTAACTTATATTTATTTCCGGCCCAAAATAAACATGGCGGCATCTCCAAAGGTGTTCAGTGTGGAAGAGCATAGGACCATAACCAAGTTCCTGTTTCTTCAAGGGAAAAACGGTGCAAAGCAGATCCATGATGAAATGTCACAAGGATTGGTTGTCAGCAGCCCTTCTTAGACAACAGTTATACATTGGCTTGTAAATTTTAAAATTGTCCATTTCGGTGTTAAAAGTGAGAAACCCCGTGGAAGGCCTGTCTCCTTGCCTACAAATGTGAAAGCCATCAATGACATGATAATGGAGGACCGCCGAATATCAGCCAAAAGTATGGCGGCATGTCTAGGGATATCATGTGAGACAGATGGTGCCATTATCCAGAACGTCTTGGGATTGAGAAAGCTTACAGCCAAGTGGATCCCGAACAGAAGAGGAGACATCGGTGGCTATTTTGGAGCATTTTACAAGAAGAGAGTCAGATTTCCTGGACAAATTGGTAACTGGCGATTAAACATGGATCAAGGGTTATGGTCCAGAGACAAGGGAAGAGTCTAAGGAATAGAGGCACAATGGTTCCCCCAAGCCAAAGAAGTTCTGTGCGCAAAGGTAAGCACAGAAGCAAATGACAACCATTTTTTGGAAGAAAGTTCTGCTCGTGGACTACCTACCAAAGGATTCAACCATCAATGTTATATTATTGTTAGTTATTGACAAAGATGAGCAAAATATTTAGAAAAAAACATCGAGGAAAGCTCTCTAAAGAAGTCATCCTCTAAAGAAGTCAATGTCCCGTCACACACTGAAGGGGCCAGTATTGCAAGAATGACTCCCTGCTTAGGCTTTCAACTGATGCCCCATCCCACCTATTTGCCTGACCTGGCTCTATCTGACTAGAATCATAGCATGGTAGAGTTGGAGGGGACCTCCAGGGTCATCAGGTCCAACGCCCTGCTCAATGCAGGATCACTAAATCATCCCAGGCAGATTTGTCCAGCCCTTTTTTGAACACTTCCATTGAACTCACCACCTCTTGTGTTACCTGTTCCACTCATTGATCACCCTCACTGTCAGAAAGTTTTTTCTAAGATCTTATCTGTATCTCCTCCCTTTCAGTTTCATCCCATTGCTTCTAGTCTTTCCTTGTGCAGGTGAGAATAGGGCTGATCCCTCTGCACTGTGACAGCCCTTCAGATATTTGTAGACCGCTATTAAGTCTCCTCTCAGCCTTCTTTTTTGCAAGCTAAACCTTCCCAGATACATTAACCATTCCTCATAGAACATGATATGCAGACCGCTCACCATCTTGGTAATTCTTCTCTGAACTTGCTCCAGTTTGTCTATGTCTTTTTTAAAGTGGGGTGCCCAGAACTGGACACAGTATTCCAGATGAGGCCTGACTAAGGAAGAGTAGAGTGGGATAATTACCTCACGTGATCTAAACGTTATGCTTCTCTTAAGCCTAGGTTCACACAGGGCGGATTTGCCGCGGTTCTGCCACAGCAGATCCGCCCGCGGACGCTAATCTCGGGATTAGCCAGCCATGTGGACGAGGTTTCTCAGAAACCTCGTCCACACGGGACGGCTAATCAGCTGCGGTAAATCCGGTTGAGACCGTGGCTGCGGCCGCCGCAGTTTCAAAAGAAGCAGCATGTCTGTTTACTTTCGGTTTTTTGTTTGTTTATGTCACGGCTGCGCTCTCCTCTATGGGAGAGCCGGCCGCAACGGAAAAGCAAGCGGCTGGGCCGCTTCAAAGCCGGCGCGGCTTAAACCGCAGCGGTTCTCCCGGCGGAAATCTCGCGTTTTTTGCTGCGGCCAAACCGCGAGATTTCCGACGGGAATACGCCAAGTGTGAACCCAGCCTTAATACATCCCAGAATTGTGTTTGCTTTTTTGTCTGCTGCATCACACTGTTGACTCATGTTCAGTCTATGATCTATTAGTATACCCAAGCCTTATTCACATGTGCTGCTGAGCCCAATTTCTCCCATTCTGTATGTGCTTTTTTCATTTTTTTTTGCACAGATGTAGGATTTTGCATTTTTCCTTGTTAAATGCCATTCTGTTAGTCACCGTCCACTGTTCAAACTTTTCAAAATTTTTGAATACTCTCACTTTCTTCCCTAGTGTTAGCTATCCCTCCTAGCTTTGTGTCATCAGCAAATTTGATCAGTTTCCCATCAATTCCCTCCTCCAGATCATTTATAAGAATGTTGAACAACACTGGGCCTAGGACAGAGCCTTGTGGTACCCCACTAAATACACTCTTCCACTTGGATGTGCAGACTACCATCTGTTGCCCAATATCAAAAAACACCTAAAAGGGAGTGCTTTAAAGGCAACTAATGCTGCAAATGAGTGGTTTGAGCAGCAGTCAGAATAATTCTATTTGCAGGGACTTAAAAAGCTGCAGGAGAGATATCACAAGTGCATTGACATCGTGGGGGAATATGTCAAATAGTGTGGCAGTTTCAGCCCCCTAGCTCAGTTTTTTCTGGGTAACGCTCAAAACCTATCAGCACCTGCACCCCCTTGTATATAGTGTGTGTATGTGTATGCATATATGTATACACACACACACAAATATACACACACACACACACAAATATACACACACACAAATATACACACACACAAATATACACACACACACACACACACAAATATATACACACACACACAAATATACACACACACACACACAAATATATACACACACACACACAAATATACACACACACACAAATATACACACACACACAAATATACACACACACACACAAATATACACACACACACAAATATACACACACACACACAAATATACACACACACACAAATATACACACACACACAAATATACACACACACACAAATATACACACACACACAAATATACACACACACACAAATATACACACACACACACACACACACAAATATACACACACACACTTATTTTTATGGCATTCATTCACAGTGTGGCATAAATATTGTTGCCTTTATTCTACAAGTCATTATGATTATGGCAACACCCAATTTATGGATGTTTTATTATGCCTTACCTTTTTTTCGCAAGAAAAATTTTGTTTTTTTACAAAAAAATTTTTGGCATGGCGCTACATTCCAGGACCAAAGCATTTCTATTTTTCAGTCGAAAGAGCTTTATCAGGCCTGTTTTGTGTGGGTCTACTTGTAGTTTGTATTGTTACCATTTTGACATATTTTTTAATTATTTTTTCATTCCTGTTTAGGGGATTTTTTTTTTTAATGGAATTTTCCATACTTGCTAAATAATGTAATACATTTTAGAGTACAGGTTGTCATGTTAGGCCTCCTTCCCACGAGCGTGACGGGGTCCGCCGCGTAATATTACGCAGTGAAGCCCGTCACGGCGCCCCCCAGAGCCCCTATACTTACCTGCGGGAGATAGCGTGAAATCGCTTCCCCGCCCACCACCGCCGCGTCACCGCCCGTCACCGCCCACCACCGCCGCGTCACCGGCCGTGTCACGTGCACGGCCGGCCGTGTCACGTGACGCGGCCGGCCGTGTCACGTGACTCGGCCGGCCGCGTCATTTGGCGTCATATGACGCGCGGCGGTGGGCGGGAAAGCGTTTTTTCACACTATCTCCCGCTGGTTACAGCGGGAGATAGCGTGAACGGACGGCTTCCATTGACTGCAATGGAAGCCGTCAGCGCGTACAGCCCGTCCTCACCCGCAGAAAATAGAGCATGCTGCGGGTGAGGACGGGAGAAATCGCGGTGCGTAATTCCGCGCTGGAATTACGCATCGTGAGCATTGTGCTATTAGGTTCAATAGAACCTAATAGCTGCGGGCAACGCAGCGGATTTTCGCCGCGAATTACGCGGCGGAAATCCGTTCGTGGGAAGGAGGCCTTAGATCCCACAGTCGGTAATGACTGCAGCATCTACAAGGTTAAACTGCAGAGGAGCGATTACATGAGCAATCCATCATTTCACTCCTTTTCTGGGAAAACCCTAATGTGTTACAAGGAGAAAGCAAAAATGCCCTCTGATTGATGGGGGTTACAAAAATGAGCAAAAATTCATGTTAAACTTCCCCTGTAACAGGGAGATAAACTAGCGAGTCACATATCTTCCCTGCCGGAGGCCGTTCTTCCTCCTCCCTCTCTTCTCTGCACCCACCAACTGACTAAGAAAAATGACAGCTGTAAATTCACTATTCCCAACCCCACTTCAAACGGCTGTAGCTTTGGGTCTGTAAAAGCTATGAACATGCTTTTGATGTTTAATTTTAAAGCAAAGAATCCAATCTTTAAATTGACACCAAAATCATGTTGGCAGACCTGATAGAACTGGAGCTACAGCTGTTTAACTTAGAATGAGCTCTGTTCATTGAAAACTGTAATGTCTTTTCTTGCAGGCCAAACAGAGCTCACCTTAAACTGCTTTAAAACTTAAACGCCATTATGTCAGAATACCTCCATTGCTTGCAAGTCACACAAATACAATTCTTTTTTTGAAGTCCTGACACAAGGCGTGGGCACGTGCAGCAACAGCAGCTGCAATGCAGAGGAAAAGATCTATAGTATATAAACAGTAGTGCTGCCTGCTTCCCCAGCGCTTACATTCTGCGTCTAGGACTACACGGACAGTGTCTGGGATAGCAACATTCGTGTTACTTGCTAATTGAGCTTTTTCTAGATCAGTGTCTACACTGTGTCATGTACACAAGATGTTTTACTTCTGTGCAGATCTATAGCTCATACCGAACCATTTAAGATGATGTAGAGCTATATTCCCCCCCATGAGCGGTCAATTTCAATATCTGTACACAACCACCATCTTAAAACATAGCTTGCCAGTAGAGATGAGCGAGCACCAAAATGCTCGGGTGCTCGTTACTCGAGTCGAACTTCCAGCGATGCTCGAGGGTTCGTTTCGAGTAACGAACCCCATTGAAGTCAATGGGCGACCCGAGCATTTTTGTATGGGACCTATGCTCCGCTAAGGTTTTCATTTGTGAAAATCTGGGAAATTCAAGAAAGTGATGGGAACGACACAGAAACGGATAGGGCAGGCGAGGGGCTACACGTTGGGCTCCATTTTAAGTTCCCAGGTCCCACTATCAAGCCACAATAGCGGCAAGAGTGCCCCCCCCCCCCTCCCAACAATTTTTACTTATGAAAAACCCTCATTAGCAATGCATACCTTAGCTAAGCACCACACTACCTCCAACAAAGCACAATCACTGCCTGCATGACACTCCGCTGCCACTTCTCCTGGGTAACATGCTGCCCAACCGCCCATTTCAGTAATAGTAGCAGTCAAGACAGGCCCCAGTAACAATTCCTAAGCAGCAGTATAGGGGGAGCACAGTATTCGTTCCATTTCAGTAGTAGTAGCAGTCTAGACAGGCCCCAGTAACATCACTAGCAGCAGTATAGGGGGAGCACAGTATTCGTTCCATTTCAGTAGTAGTAGCAGTCTAGACAGGCCCCAGTAACATATCACTAGCAGCAGTATAGGGGGAGCACAGTATTCGTTCCATTTCAGTAGTAGTAGCAGTCTAGACAGGCCCCAGTAACAATTCCAAAGCAGCAGTATAGGGGGAGCACAGTATTCGTTCCATTTCAGTGGTAGTAGCAGTCTAGACAGGCCCCAGTAACAATTCCAAAGCAGCAGTATAGGGGGAGCACAGTATTAGTTCCATTTCAGTGGTAGTAGCAGTCTAGACAGGCCCCAGTAACATATCACTAGCAGCAGTATAGGGGGAGCACAGTATTAGTTCCATTTCAGTAGTAGTAGCAGTCTAGGGTATTAATGAGCGACTACTACCCCCAGCAGACACGCAGTAAACTGAACACTGTCACAGGCAGCCCAAAGATTTTTTTTTCTAATTATTTTTTTAAAAAGCCCACTGCCTATATAGCCAGTATATCTCTTTCCCTGTACCACTGTCCCTGCCTCACCAGTACTGCCCCTATACTCAGTAAAATGACTGCAGACTGAGGACGCTATGGTCTGCACGCCCGATATACAAAAAAAAAAATGTGCAAAACTGCTAAAAGCAGCCGCAACAGTACTGCACACGGTCAGATGTGGCCCTAAGAAGGACCATTGGGGTTCTTGAAGACGAAGATAACAGCCTAACACTCTCCCTATAGCAGCTACAGCAGGACGGCACTTTCCCTAATGTCTCTCAACGTGCATCTGAGGCGAGCCGCGGCCGGCCCCAGTTTATATACTCGGGTGTCACCTGATCTCCCCAGCCACTCACTGCAGGGGGGTGGGATAGGGCTGGAACTTCACAGGAGGAAGTTGTAATGCCTTCCCTGTGCTTCTATTGGCCAGAAAACGGCGCAAAATTTTCTGGGAAGAAAATGGAAGTGACTCGAACACCGCGTGGTGCTCGTCTCGAGTAACGAGCATCTCAAGTACCCTAATACTCGAACGAGCATCAAGCTCGGACGAGTACGCTCGCTCATCTCCACTTGCCAGGCATCCTCATTAACTGCAAGGCCTGTCTGCTTGGTGATAAATTGGAGCAGCACATCATTGTCCAGGAAGACTCACGTCCCCCGAAAGAAATGCAGAACGTGCAAACTATTGCAGTAAACTTTGCCTTCCATGACAGATCTGTAAAGGAACCAGAGCTTGTAAATCAGTTTCACGCCTCTGGTTCAATATATTAATGTGGTGCCTGAGGCAGCCGCTTTGCATGCCTGAGGACAAGGAACATTTAGGTGAAAACAGAACAGACGCCGCATTAATCCAAAGTTGTTTTTATGAGTGTAATTTACTGTGGAAACGGCAAATTAAGTAAGCACAATTAAACACTGGAGTGGATGCGAAAGCTGTAATATAACTGCATCCAGACCATTAAATACAAGCTACATATAGTAACAAACATACATGAATTTATTAGGTATATCTGCCTAGTGGGGGGGGGGGGGGTATCCACAACTCCATTCCCAGAAGGGCCCTGCTGGACTATCATCTCACCTCTACAAGATATCCATGATGAGCACTAGGGATGCCGCCACCACCAGGTCTACATGAGGGCATTGTACATAGAGATGCATTAGGAGATAGTTTCCAAAAATATATCAGACCCCAGGGAAGCAGTGGGGTATATAACATATATTTTCTAACTGCCTTGATGAAAGATACTCTTGCTTCCACATCCATTACTGGTAGAAGTTTAATTTATATTAATTGCCTCTTCTTGGTCCCTGGTGACAAAGGTCATCAAATTTAAGTGCTCCAAAAAAAAACCCAAAGTACCATATGTATCTATATCTGACTTATTCAAAAAGTCTCCGTCACATTATCAATTCTTCAAGGCATCCCAGGTGACTGAGCAGCTGAACATTAGATCCCACTATGCCACATACATCCCATTCCACCTTATTTTAAAGACGTTAAAGGGGATTCAGACCCGACGATCATGTAGTCATCTGAAGCAAAAAAAAATAAATTACTGCTGTTGCCCCATCTAGGCTGAACGCACACCAACTGATTTCTACCGTGTTTCCCCATGTGTGAATTCCGCAGCTATTAGGTTCTATTGAACCTAATAGCTTTCTGCCTGCCAATGCTAACATGTGGAATTCTACTGCGGGAAATAAATCGCGGCATGTTCTGTTCGCCACGGATTTACGTTGCGGGATGTCTTCATTAATATAGCATTAATAGAGACCGCGGAAATCCGCGATTACCAGCAGGCACTTTTTGTCTTTAATCGCGGTAAAGCAGCAGGCTTATGTAGTGACGCTCGTGAGCCCTTGTCAGAAGAAAAAGGGTCAAAAGAAAACTATCCGCACAATTACTTAAAAAAAAAAGTTCTCCAGATAGAGACTGGCTACGGCATGAGGTGAATTAGTCACTTTACATTTTGCTTAAACACAGGACAGTGGTATATAAAATGCTGGGACTTTGGGATGCAGAATCCAACTCAAGTATCTTCACTATTCTGGAAGTAGTTTTGTTTTAGTGAACTCTTAACCCCTTAAGGATGGGACTAGTGATGAGCGAGCATACTCGCTAAGGGCAATTGCTCGAGCGAGCATTGCCCTTAGCGAGTACCTGCCCAATCGAGAGAAAAGGTTCGGCTGCCGGCGGCGGGCAGGGAGCGGCGAAGGAGAGTGGGGAGGAACGGAGGGGAGATCTCTCTCCCTCTCACCCCCCCCCCCCCCCCCCCCCGCTCCCTCCTGCTCACTGCCGCAACTTACCTGTCACCCGCGGCCGCACCCGAACCTTCTCTGCCGAGCGGGGAGATACTCGCTAAGGACAATGCTCGATCGAGCAATTGTCCTTAGCAAGTATGCTCGCTCATCTCTAGATGGGACCCTTTTTTTTGGTCTTTCACACACACACACACACACACACACACACACACACACAAAAAAGTTTTGTTTTTATTTAATTTATTCGTCAATTTACCTGCCTGGGAGCTTTAGTTGGTGGGACAAGTTGTATCATTTAATGTACTGAAAAACATTAAAAAATTCTAAGTGGCGTGAAATGGAAGAAGAAACGCAATTGCGCAATCTTTGAGGGGGTCTTCTTTCTACAGTGCACGCACTGCAGCAAAAATTAGCACTTTATTCTAAGTGATTATGACTATACCAAATTTGTATAGTTTTTTTTTTGCTGTACTGCCCTTAAAAAATAAAATCTTTGTAAAAAAAAAAAATTTGACATCTATTTTATTTCTGACTAGCTTACTCGTCGCGCGTTGCTGCAAAGACAGGCATACATACGTTTTTATATATCTAGTGTAGTAATGCATAAAGGACAGACAGACACACACATTGTGTATATATATATATATATATATATATATATATATATATATATACACACACACACACACACACACACACACGACATCAGGAAGTGATAGAATTAGATTCCGTACGTAGAATTTGGACGCTAATTCCTTTAGCTTTTCCTATTTATGACATAATCAATGCTCGTGCCAAATTTCAAGTTATGACATCGGGAAGTGAGAATTAGATTCCATACGTAAAATTTGGACGCCAATTCCTTTGCGCTTAGAATTGAATAATCGAGTTGGTACATATTACCTTTTCCTATTAATGACATAATCAATGCTCGTGCCAAATTTCAAGTTTCTATGACATTGGAAAGTGAGAGAATTAGATTCCGTACATAAAATTTGGACGCCAATTCTTTGGCGCTTAGAATTGAATAATCGAGTTGGGATCCATTAACTTTTCCTATTTATGACATAGTCAATGCTCGTGCCAAATTTCCTGTTTCTACGACATCGGGAAGTGAGAGAATTAGTGGCAATGATGGAAATCGAACGATCTATGTGGGGGGGGGTCGTAACTGTTAATGACGCTCGCCATTTATCATAGGATAGTTGTACTATGCCTATAATCTTCCCAGGAGTGTACTCAGCAACTTCCCAAAGTTTCATGGCGATCGGATGAATGGTGTAGTAGTGCATAAAGGACAAACAGACAGACACGCATACATTCAATTTTATATATATAGACTAGCTTACCCGTCGCGCGTTGCTGCGAAGACAGACAGACATTCATTCGTTTTTATATATCTAGATAACAACCAATCACAGTGCAACTTTTATTCTGCCTCAGCAATATAAAAAATAGCAACCAATCACAGCGCAGCTTTCATGTTACCTCTGCGGTATTATATATAGCAACCAATCACAGCGCAGCTTTCATGTTACCTCAGTGGTATTATATATAGCAACCAATCACAGCACAGCTTTCATGCAACCTCAGTAGTATAAGTAGCCACCAATCACAGCACAGCTTTCATTTTACCTCAGCAGTATAAGAAATAGCAACCAATCACAGCACAGCTTTCATTTTACCTCAGCATTCTCAATATGCAGCAATTGTCTTGCGAAACATTCGGCGGATGCATCATTTTGTAGTTGAACACTCATCCCGTTGCTCGTAATGCCTTTTGCTTTCATGCTTGAGATGGAAATCAAACGATCTTTGTCTGGGGGGCATAACTGTCGACGACGCTCGCACGTGCGCCACCTATCATAGGATAGTTGTACTATGCCTATAATCTTCCCAGGAGTGTACTCAGCAACTTCCCAAAGTCTCATGGCAATTGGATGAATGGTGTAGTAATGCATAAAGGACAAACAGACAGACAGACATTTATATATATCAGGAAGTGAGAGAATTAGATTCCGTACGTAAAATTTGGACGCCAATTCTTTTGCGCATAGTATTGAATAATGGAGTTGGGACCCATTAGCGTTTCCTATTTATGACATAATCAATGCCCGTGCCAAATTTCAAGTTTCTATGTGAGAAAATTACATTCCGTACATAAAATTTGGACGCTAATTCTTTTGCACATAGAATCGAATAATCGAGTTGGGACCCATTAGCTTTTCCTATTTATGAGATATTCAATGCTCGTGCCAAATTTCATGTTTCTACGACATCGCGAAGTGAGAGAATTAGTGGCAGTGATGGAAATCAAACGATCTACGTGGGGGGGGGGCGTAACTGTCGACGACGCTTGCACGCGCGCCATTTATCATAGGATAGATGTACTATGCCAGTAATCTTCCCAGGAGTGCACTCAACAACTTCCCAAAGTTTCATGGCGATCGGATGAATGGTGTAGTAGCGCATAAAGGACAGACACAGAGACAGACACAGAGACAGACACAGAGACAGACACAGAGACAGACACAGAGACAGACACAGAGACAGACACAGAGACAGACACAGAGACAGACACAGAGACAGACACAGAGACAGACACAGAGACAGACACAGAGACAGACACAGAGACAGACACAGAGACAGACACTCAATTTTATATATATAGAGGATGTTCAACATGAGGGATAACTAATGCGTTCCTTTGATAGATTGGACTTTTACAGACAGAGCGATACCAAATGTTTTTTATTTTGATGGTTTTATTATAAATAGGGCAAAAGGAGGTGTTAACTTTTTTTCGTTTTTTAGTTTTGAATAAAATTGAGAAACTTTTTTTTAAGTCACCATTATACCGTGATCTGACAGGCAGTTTATCAAGCCTCACCACAGAGACGGCTTAATAGGCAAGCTGCTCTTGAGAAAACTGCATAGCGCAGGGTGCTTAACTCCCATAGAAGACTATGGGAGTTACACAAACATAACACTAAGTGTGCCCCTATATTGTAGTAATAGGGCTCCATGTGCCTTTATACCATGAAAGAGCCGCCTGAGCTCCTCTACTGTAAGAGAAATACAAAAAGTATGCTAACAGACTGCGTAACGTCTCATTAAGCAATGAAGAGCTTGTCTGCTGAAACAGAAGGACCATCACCAAGATGTGAATTTGCCAATAAAAGCAAGTTGTCACATGTCTAAAAAAAGTTTAGCATTAAAGGGGTTGTCCCGCGCCGAAACGGGATTTTTTTTTTTCAATAGGCCCCCCGTTCGGCGCAAGACAAACCCGATGCAGGGGTTTAAAAAAAAAACAAAACGGATAGTACTTAGCCGAATCCCCGCGCTGTGGCGACTTCTTACTTACCTTGCTAAGATGGCCGCCGGGATCTTCACCCACGGTGGACCGCAGGTCTTCTCCCATGGTGCACCGTGGGCTCTGTGCGTTCCATTGCCGATTCCAGCCTCCTGATTGGCTGGAATCGGCACACGTGACGGAACGGAGCTACGAGAAGCAGCTCTCCGGCACGAGCGGCCCCATTCAGAAGGGAGAAGACCGGACTGCGCAAGCGCGTCTAATCGGGCGATTAGACGCTGAAATTAGATGGCACCATGGCGACGGGGATGCTAGCAACGGAACAGGTAAGTGAATAACTTCTGTATGGCTCATAATTAATGCACAATGTACATTACAAAGTGCATTAATATGGCCATACAGAAGTGTATAACCCCACTTGCTTTCGCGGGACAACCCCTTTAGGCCAGATGACTTTCTTCACCATGTTGAATTCTCTATAGCTGTAATTAAACTAACCTTGTCTGCAGTGAATCCTACGTTGTCGCTAGTGGAATATGCCTACACAGATTAGTAACTATTCACTGGTTATATTTTGCTCACGGTGACAGAAAGCTTTTTGCTTCACCTATTCCCAAATACTTTACATTTTAAAACTCTTAAACTGAAATAAAATGTAATGAAGTTGTGCTCTAAGTCTATGACAAAACTCTCTCTAATGCATAGCTCTGCCGAATGGGATGCCAACCGGAGATCAGCTTTGAAAATTGAATTTCTGATTATATATTACATTATTGAAAAATACCACCGAGGTTCCTCACTTTAATGAGTCAGCTGCTGCGCTGAGGAAGATGGCTCCATAGTCTAAATGCAAAATCTAAGTTTAAATGTTGCTTCTGGCCTTGGGGTTTTTTGCCTTCCTCTGGATCAACACAGTAGGATAGACAGGCTGGACTAGATGGACATTGTCTTCATTCGGCCTTACATACTATGTTACTATGTTAGATGTGGCTAATATAAATTTTATGGGGTACCCAGAACATAGAACCGGGATTTCTGTGTGTCTTGGCTTGAATTCCCTGAGAAGTTCTTCATAGTATTCAAGCATGGTGGAAAAAGGTGGTGGCCCTTTTAAAGAGGCCAAACTGGCTCTAAAAGTCAATAGACATTTGCTTATCTCCATTTTCACCAAATTTATCCAAAACCTATAAACTACCAAGTACAATTTAGTATATGAGCAACTTGTGGACCTGATAAACCACATTTTGTTTGTTTCTGGCCACACTGTTGCTGTAGCCCAGCGATACGGTGACCAATACATGGGATCATACCTTGAGCCTAGTGTGAATACTACTAAAGACTTGCCAGGTACCCCTCGGATACACATACCCCAATTTGAGACCTAAGGTGTACCCAAAACAAGCTGACCTGCATTTCTTCCCATATAAAAATGACAACTGCAAAGAATACTTGGGAATTGTGTCAGATTCCCTTATAAAAGCGAACAGAGACAACAGATCTGATAATTAGAAAGATTTATTAGAGGTAGCAATGACATGACATGTCACTGCTGCTGCTGCTAATAAATCCTGCTAATTGATCACCGACACTTAAGTTGCTTTCACTGTAGAAATTAAATTACTAGGTTTTCCCACTGATCTTCATTGCCACGAGCATTGTAGTGCCGGGCTCATGTCACAGTTGATCTGCTATAACCACATGCAGATCAGTTAGTTGCCAAGCAGCACCTGGGTTATTGTTTTAATAGACAATTGCAGATGCTGTCCATTAACTGGAGGAGACAGAATTCAAAAAAATCTAGAAAAGCTTGAACAGTGGGCGGCGACTAACAAAAAGGTATTTAACAAGCAAAAATGCAAAGTCCCCCATCTGGGCAAGAAAAATTTAAAAAGCACGTACAGAATGGGAGGAATTGGGCTAAGCAGCACATGTGAAAAAGACTTGGGTATACTAATAGATCATAGACTGAATATGAATCAACAATGTGTTGCAGCAACCAAAAAGGCAAACACAATTCTGGGATGTATTAAGAGAAGCATAGAGTCTAGATCACGTGAGGTCATTATCCCCCTCTACTCTTCCTTAGTCAAACCTCATCTGGAATACTGTGTCCAGTTCTGGGCACCCCACTTTAAAAAAGACAGACAAACTGGAGCAAGTTCAGAGGAGTTACCAAGATAATGAGCGGTCTGTAAATCATGTCCTATGAAGAACAGTTAAAGGATCTGGGAATGTTTAGCTTGCAAAAAAGAAGGCTAAGAGGAGACTTAATGGCTGTCTACAAACATCTGAAGGGCTTTAACAGTGCAGAGGGATCAGCCCAGAAGCAATGGGATGAAACTGAAGGGAAGGAGACACAAATTAGATATTAGGAAAAAAAACACTTTCTGACAGTGAAAATGAGGAATGAGTGGAACAGGTTACCATGGGAGGTGGTGAGTTCTCCTTCAATGGAAGTGTTCAAATGGAGGCTGGACAGACATCTGACTGGGATGATTTAGTGAATCCTGCACTGAGCAGGGGGTTGGACTAGATGACCCTGGAGGTCCGTTCCAACTCTACCATTCTATGATTATAATACTGGCGATTTTTCTTTTAGGCCTGGGTACAATTAGCACGTCTGCATCATCTCCATAACGCAAGGGTAGTCAAATTGGTCATTTTATAGAGGTTTTTAGTTTTATAGATGAAACAGCATCATTACACAAATACAGTAGCATCCAGGAACTTTGGCTTTAGCCAGAAAATTTTGAGAGTATATTTAGGATTTCTTAAACCTTACGAGGCCCGCTATGCATATCTATGTATGATCCATTATGCCTACATTTCATTGCCAAAAAAGGTGAGATAGCAGAAAGTATAAAAATAAGAATTTTGTCAAGAAAATGGGGAAAGGAAGGTGGAAGGGTGGGTTCACATCTGCGTTGGAACCCCTTTGGAGGTTCCGTCACAGATGTAGCTGAAAATGCCAGAGGAAGAGCTGGTCAGTGGGGTACACCTGGCGCTGTACCATTCCGTCCAGAGACTGAATCATTTGGCTTTGGGGATTCCCATTTCTGCTCCCTGAATGGAGCAGGAAAGCAGAATCCCCAGCATAGGTGTGAAAGCATCTGAACTCAAAACACAACCATGTTAATGGATGAATGCGGTTCTACAATTACGCTGTTGAGGTTTCCAATTCTTGTGACTCAAGGCCTGATGCTCATGGCGAAGCGTGTGCTTCCATACTATAGCTATCTATGTGACACTATATTCTGCAGATCTTCTCCTCTGGAAGTATTACTTTAGGCAAAATTTTCTGTCTGACGTATGGAGGTAAAGTATGGCCCAATAGTTTTGGGCATTGTATTATAGCTCCGTACAACTTGGCAGGTTGTCTGGAGCCGTTATATGGTAGTGCATAAGAAGTAGAAGTTAAAAGTAAAGATAAGAATATTATAATAATTATTTGTATAGCACCAACTTAAAATTGTATTATTTATTGAAGGTATGCATAATGACTAGAGATGAGTGTTAAGAAAATTAAACATATAAATTCTCCTTACATTTTTGGTCCTTCGAGCCGGAAAGACTCACTGCAGAGGGAGAGGACGGCCTGGCTGTGAAAAGGTGAGTCTGAAGTACTCTCAGATCATTAAAAGACCTCCGTCTTGCTTATACGTCATTAGAGGCCAGTCGGGCATCCTGCCTGAAACAGTGACGTTTTTCCGAACTAGCCTGAGAATTTAGAAGCCTCCCAGATAACGTGTAGTAAGTATAACAATGGTTAAACTTTTCTTCTCTCTTCTTCTTCTGTATACTTTAGTGTTAGTAGAATTTACAATGTGTTTTGTAAATGAGAGGCAAGTATAGAGGAATGGGTTGTCAAGGGACAATAGCAGTAGTCTATGTGAGACCATAGCCATTGTGAGAAGGCTACAGGAAAGAATTACTCCATGCGCATGTTAAAAGAATCGGTTAGATGACGTCATGGGACACAGGGGTGTCCAGGAACTTTACTTATCTTTCTATTACTTTTTCTTTGATACTGTGTTATAGAGTAACTAAGAATATAAAGAGGGCGGCCGCCTGCTAACATAATGTAATATTTGTATTGTTGTCTTATACTGCATGAAGCGAATGTGTGAGTCATTGAGATAAGCGGACCCGATACGTGAGCACTGACCTCTAGGACACATTAAGGACCAACCTCGCTGTGCAGGTCGTTTTCGGACAAGCCCCTTATTGTGTTCAATGTTCACAGGCCCTACTCGGTAAAGCTAAAAGGAGTCTTCGTGTATATAGCGAAGCAGCGATTCTGGTAAGGAACCTTTGCGTTTTCACTAAACATTTTAGTGGCCAGAGGCTTGTTTTATGTTGTTTGTCTTATAAATCGGCACCAAGAACATAATTACTAACAATGGGAAATATAAACTGTAAGGCATTCTCCTGTGCATGTCTCTGTTGTTGTTGCCAACAACAGGAAGCCCTTCAAGGGGATAAGAAGTACACGCATAAGTTAGATCCTGACTATGTCAAATATTGTGACATAAGTGGGAAAAATGGATTTTAAAAAAAATAAATAAATAAATTAAAAGCTCCTAGTTGTAAAGAATTATGTGATAAAATACGGACAAAATCAGTTAAAGATCAGCAGAAATACGGATTATTCGCTGCTGAAGCCTGGTTAAAAGAAGCCCCAAACTGTCATGCCCATATAAAAATAGACCCCTGACAGTTTGATGAACAATTCAAAGGGTTAATGAGGAGTTACAATTGAATGAAAAATAGAGAGAGCAGATAGAATTCTAGAGCCAGATTGGAGTTCTATAGAAGGAAATTAGAATGGGAGGGGAGGAGATGGTAGACCCCTTCCATAGGATAATTAGGGGGAATGAGAGATGATCCTAATGCTGCATATAATCAGTCATTAAAGAATGTGTTTGTAAGTGGAGTAAAGAAGGAAACAGAAGGTTATATAATGAGGTATATGGTTACCCTAAGGATGGGATCGTTGCAGGATGTTTTGCAATATGCAAAACATGCAGAAAAGTGTTACAAAGAAAATGTGAGAAAATGAGTTTTTTTATACGGGGAGAGGAATGTGATACGATGGTTCAAGAAAGTCAGAGAGGTCATTGGACAGCGAGAGGACATGGAAGTAGAGGCAGAGGAAGAAGCAGAGGTGGGATGCAGCTCGGAGATTTAAATGTGTGTTTGAATTATGGGAAGTCTAGTGATTTTGCCCGAGAGTGCCTTGAGAAACAATGTTCTCAGGCACCTTGGGGAAAAATGACTAGGATGGGTCGATGTACAACACTTGGAGGATCTCTTGGCAATTTCTACTGCCTGAGATAGATCTCCAGGTGAATGGGCGGATGATTACTTTCCTGGTGGACTCAGGAGCCACCAGGGCATTAATAAATCCCAATATGTACCCAATGTAAAATGTAGTAATAGTCATATCATGGTAAGAGGGGTTAATGGCCAGACCCACAGGGAATCCCTCTCTGAACCAGTTATAACAGACCTAGAGACAAATAAGCCTGTGAAATGTCAGATGATGTAGTCTCGAATATGTCCAGTAAATTGTTGAGATGAGATATGATAAAATTAGGTATACCTTCACCAGAATACCTCAGGGCTGCTGTGAATCTCCAACAATTTTCTCCCAGGCTATGTCAGTACACTTAGCGCAGTTCCAGCCTCTTAGAGGTAGTCAGCTACTACTGTATGTTGTTGGCCAGCAGCAGACAGTGGAGAGAATTGTGGGGGGGACACAGTCGCACTTTTGAGGTTTCTTTATGAGCAAGGCCATAAAGTAAACAGGTATAAACTCCAATACGGTCAGCAAACGGTTAAATATTTGGGGTATAACCTGTCAGATGAAGGTAGGTAAGCAATTCTGGAGGTCCCAAAACTATGAGCAAATGATGTTCTCTTTGGGAATGACAATGTTACGTGTGCTGCTGAGATATATTGTTCTATTGTGTTTCCAGCAGCACAGCACTCTCAGGGTTAATGATTGAGCTGGCTGGGTGTGGTACTGTCTGCTAGCCAATCCCCTTGATCTGTGCTCACATATAAACCCAGCCCCTGGTCAGTCTGTATGGCCCCTCAGGTGAGTAGTCATGAATGCTTGTCTGGTGAGGTTTGCAGTGTGATCAGGTTCATGTCCGTTTGTACGTTTAAATTCTGTCAGTTTTGTGTGAGTTTGCTGTGTGTCCTGCAATCTGTGTCCTGTCCTGTTGCAGCGTGTGGTGAACTGTGTTCGCTTCTGCTGGACTCCTGGTTAGTGTAGGGACTAGCAGTATAACCAGGAGCGGTGTAACCAGGAGCCGTGAAGTGGCCTGCTAGCTTTCAACATATTGTACAACATGTCAACTAATACCTGGTATTTATATTCAGCTTCCAATCTGTTACTAGTGGTTGCATGTTGTGTGCAGTGTATTCTGGGTCTGTCATGTGGCATGTGAATGCATCCTGTTCTAGTGCGTGGCTCCTAGGATCAGCTAGGGCCCAGATCCGAAGACCGCTGAGCTGCCCTTATTGGGGCAATGTCCCCGCTTAGGTAGGGCCATTTCTACCTCCCGTTAGCACAGGGTCAGTTGCCTGAAACCAGTGCGAGTCCCGTGTGACCCTGGTGATACCCTTGTGCGTCCCCTTTGGTCACGATCGTGTGGGTTCCGTGCTTTGCCTGCCCACACGATCGTAACAGACAAACTTCTGCAGCTCCTGGATCCCAAATTCTGCATCTCTGACAGCACTTCTTACCAGACTCGTCTATAATGACCCTCTGGCTGCAGCTGACAGGATCCAGTGGGATGCGCCCTCTGAGGAAGCCTTTGTCAGGTTAAAACAGGCTCTGGTGGCCACATCAGTCTTGGGGGCTGCTGAACTACAACAAGCCCTTTGTGCTAACTGTTTACTCAAGGGAAGGATATATGACTTCTGTGTTAACTCAGGAACACGGTGGGAAACAGACTGCTGGCATACTAATCTTGCAGACTAGATCCAGTGGCCGAGCGCTCCCACCCTGTATACAAGTGGTAGTAGCGGCAACTGAAGCAGTCAGACCTTCTGCCACTATAGTGCTGTTCCCCCACTCACACGGAAAGTACTGCACACAGTTAGTTATACTCATATCTTAGTCCTTGTAGACATCCCCCTGCATGACACTACAGCTCACAGCCACACCTGACAACCTAGGGATGTACTACGCTCCATCCATCTACCTTACTGCCTATTTCTTCAGACAATCCTCCATACAACTGTCTAGGTGAGATGGCACATAAGGTGTTACCCAGACCAGATCTGCAGGATGTATCTCTGGTAGATGCTGAATACTCTTTGTATATGGGTCGTACATCTCCGCGGAGAGAAAGGTGTTTTTTTTTTCCCTATCTTACCTAAATCGTTCTTCAGATGTGCAGCAGTTTTGAGCCATGGCCTGTGTCATGTCTCAAAAGGGGGGATGATAGCGCTCATATGGAAAGTGTTCACAGCCTATGGGTTTACAAACTACTCTAAAAAAAATTTTTGTCTTGTATTATTTGTGCTAAACACAATGCACAAGGGAATATAAGACCAGCAGGGGGCGCCGTCCTACACCTCAGTATCCCTTCCAACACATTTGTATGGACTACATAGAATTATACAAATGTGAAGGTAAGAAATACTGCCTCATTATCATGGATGCTTTAGCCAAGTGGATAGAGGTGTCTCCCACAGGTCAGTCGGATCAAGCCACAGTGGCTAAAGCATCACTAAGGGAACTAATACCAGGTGATTGGGTCCTCTTCAAGGGGATAAAGAAAAATAACTGGAAGACCGCAAAGTGAGAAAGACCTTACCAGGTACCACTTGTACTTACCAGGTACTGCTGACCACTCCTACTGCAATAAGGATTGCTGAATGGCAGATCTAGATTCACCACTCTACCTGTAATAAGGTAACACAGGCAGTGCAGGGACAGTGTGCCGAGGGGGTCTGGTTTAAGCCCGCTACAAGGGGGGGGGGGGGGGGGCACATTAGGTGGTCTTCGTCTCAACCCGGTGAAGAAATCCACACCCCTTCCCTGAAGGCCTACTCGGTAAGGACAGGAATAGCATTTCTTTTTGGTGTATTGGTGAATCTGGGAAATGCTATTGGATGACAGCCCTGAAATTGTCAGAGGTGATCATCATATTACCCGCTCCTACACTATAGAAGGAGTGACGAGAGCCATACTGGTAGATCTGCTTCCCGACCTACTGACTGCAATCCCTGCTAGCCATCATAAACCGCTCCTGCAGTCATACTGTTTCTGCCGTCACACGGCTAAATGTCTGACTATTGTCTGTGTATAGCATCCCTCACTCTCCACCTCGCCATACCGTGCACATCTCCACCCCGCCATACCGTGCACATCTCCAGCCCCTTTACCTGCTGTATCACCCCATTACTTGTAGTATGTAAGCTCGTTGGAGCAGGACCCGCACCCCTATTGTTTCCATCCGCTGATTACTATGTAACCGTGGTTCTGTAATGTTTGTACTTTTGTCTTTCTGTATCCCCCTGTCTATGTAAGCGCTGCGGGATATGTTGGCGCTATACACAAAGATTATTATAGATGTGTGTCAGATGAGGGACTTGTTGGCATTGCACACAAAGGAATAAGGCATGGCTAGATGCTTGCCTGGCTTGATAGTACTCCTAGTCAGGCCACGTCCCTGGTGGCCATCTTAGTGCTAGTCATGGCCTGCGGCCATTTTAGTACCTGCTGTAATACCTTCAGCCGCCGCCCAGACGCCATCTTGGCTTCTTATCTCCCCTAGATGTATCTTTTACCTAGCATCCCAATGCTTGCACTTGTAGTACACAACACCAGTGATTAGTGCCTTCTCTGAATTGCATAGGAATAGTCAGCAGCCTCCATCACTGTCCTCTGTGTCTTGATGATATGTTGTCTATCTTAAGTGTGTGCTATAAGATGGGGTCAGTAGGATACGGTGGGATATTTAGTCATAGCAGAGGAATATGTATGGTCTCCTTCAGATAAGTGTCAGGTAGTGAGGCACGGGGTGCTATGGGTGACGGTAGTGCTGACAAGGATCATGGATAGAAGGCAGCAGGACAGAAGGGATGATTACATTAAGCAGACAGTCCAGGGATGAGACAGCGAAGGAATGAAAGTTCACAGTAGTATTAAATGAAGATGACAGACAATGGCTTGAGTGCTGGCTCTGTGTGGTGGGGTCAGCTCATAAATGGTTCAAGGGGTTGTCTCGTGAAATCAAGTGGGGTTAAGCACTTCTGTATGGCCATATTAATGCACTTTGTAATATACATCGTGCATTAAATATGAGCCATACAGAAGTTATTCACTTACCTTCCCTGCGCTGGCGTCCCCGTCTCCATGGCTCCGTCTAACTTCAGCGTCTAATCGCCCGATTAGACGCGCTTGCGCAGAAGGGTCTTCTGCCTTCGGGTCTGTCTGGCAGCAGCGGCGTTCTGGCTCCGCCCCCTTCTACACGTCATCGCGTAGCTCCGCCCCATCACGTATGCCGATTCCAGTCTCCAGATTGGCTGGAATCGGCACACGTGGCGGGGCTACGCGATGACGCGCAGAAGGGGGCGGAGCCAGAACGCCGCTTGTGCCAGACCGAGCCGAAGGCAGAAGACCCTTCTGCGCAAGCGCGTCTAATCGGGCGATTAGACGCTGAAGTTAGACGGAGCCATGGAGACGGGGACGCCAGCGCAGGGAAGGTAAGTGAATAACTTCTGTATGGCTCATATTTAATGCACGATGTATATTACAAAGTGCATTAATATGGCCATACAGAAGTGTATACCCCACTTGCTTTCGCGAGACAACACCTTTAAATCATCTGTTACATTGAAATGCTTGTTTCACCCTCACCCCCACCTTTCAGCTTTAGAGTTCAGTGAGAAGAAGGGAGGGGGAGTGTGACTGACTCTAGCGATGCTCTGCTTGCTTGAAATGAATAGACTTGTAATGAAGATGATCAGGAATGAAGTTTAGTATAAACCTGTGTGAATAGGAAACATACAGTCTTGCTGTTATTGGTGTACATATCAGTTCTGTGATTGGTTTGCAGTGAGTTTGATTGTTAAATGGTGTTTTCAATGTGATGTCATGTAAGAAAAATAATGTCATGAGAAAAATATAATAATAATTAAGTTGTTGATAATGTGAGACCTGAGTGTTCCTATTAAGGGAAGAATATCACAAGGATACTGCAGTTAGCTGTAGGAGTCCAGACACAGTTAAAGTTTTGTTTATCTTACTCCATCGCCTCTCCTTGATAAGAGAAATTCCTAAGGGGGGGTTGTTAAGGTTGGAGGACCAAGCGACTCTGCAGATGATTGGAGTAGTAGTAGTTGTGTGAATCTTTATGTTATGCAGTAAATATTGTGTATAGAGAATGTTAATAATTATGAGATAGAAAGCCTTGACCACATGGTAGATAAATGTTAATGACAAGTCTTCACACTGTGATGAACGTAAAATGTGTGATTAAGCTTCTTAACTGTACCTACCCCCCACAGATAAGTGATCCATGTTATACATTGAGTTTGCTGTTTCCACCTGTGGTCATGGACCAAATACCTGCTGTTGCCTCTGATCCTGGGGTTATACTTGCTTCGTGCTACCTGGTAATGGGACCGAGGCAGACTACGGGAGACTGCCTGAGGGATACTGTGTGGAGAGGAGAACCGTAAAGGGCACGCTGTCTCTGGGATATGGCCTGAGCTACAGAGAGCACGCACAGACGTGTGATGGTTGTGTGGTGACCGGGCCTAGAACAGGTGCCAGGTACAGCCCCTAACGAGATTGTGCTTTGGTACAACTGATAATGCCTGCGCACCTCATGACCTCCGAGGGCAACAGCAAGGGCCGTGTCCGGAGAACTAGGAACTCCTCTCCCAAAGGTTCCTCTGACGCCATCGGGGTCCCAAGAGGGGTACCGGACGAGTAAAGGGCGAGAAATGAGATGGCTGCAGGGGGTTTGAGTCTCTTTTTGCATGGTGGGTAACAGTGAATAAAGATGTAAACTGGATTATATATATATTATAACCAACAGAGATTTGTTAATTATACAGGAGATGCAATCAGAGGCCTAGCGGAACAACTAGGATATACCTTACGTATTGCATGGCAAAATAGAATGGCTCTTATGTTTCTAGCAGAAAAAGGAGGAGTTTGTAAAATGATTGGAGGATATTGTTGTACTATCATTCCTAATAACACGGCACCAGATGATACCTGAGCACTGGAAGGGTTAAATGCATAATAAAATAAACCAGCTGATAACTGGAATAGACGATCCATTCAGGGACTGGTTGGAAGCTTGTTCGGACACTGGTCACAAGTCATACTCCACACTAGTCTGTGTCAGTATGTGCCTCCATTCTAGCACTCTGTGGTTGCTGCTGTATTCCGTGTATCCGAGGACTGTTACAAAACCTTATTGACACTTCCATCACCAAAACTATGTTCCAAAATATACAAGATGACGAAGAACAAGAGGACTTACTGGGTCAGGTGACCACCTCTGTCTGACAAGTGATGGGTAAAAGTTCTACGAAGAAAGCGCTATTTTACTTTGATGATTTTGAAGTGTGACATTTTGATTCCAGTGTGTTCTGATTGTATCGGAGGATTACGCTAAATAACTGATTGACACTTCGATAGGTAAGATTTTATATCATGATGGACAATCATTTATATATGAAGGAGCATCAATCTCATAATAAATCAAGGCCACGCTTCTCTTGGGAGGCGGGCCTAATTTTGGATACAATTGGTGGAAGAACTATATATTATATATACACACACACACACACACACACACACACACACACACACACACACATATATATATATATATATACACATACACACACACATATCAATGTAATACTTTTATATGAAATAATTACATATTTAGTCTTGAAGTGTGAACCCAGACCTCCTGGTAATAAAGCTTCGGGCCTGAAAAAGCCAGGGGGTCTGTGGTAGAGTTATTTTATATGTGTATTTACTATTATACTGTGTTGATGTATTGATCTAAAGTGGGGAATGTTAAGAAAATTGTAGATCAATGTATCAGTTAATTGTTCTTTTATTGGATTGTAGACTAGAAAGATATAGCCTGCTGCTAGTATAAGTAGTGAAGGGGTTAAACGAAACCTTTTCTGTACCATTACAAGGTAGACAGACAAGATAAGAGTCTCCAGACTGACTCCCTTGCATTTGTTTTCACTGAACTCATAAGGGTCTCATTGTATGTTAGAGTAACACCTCAAAAGGTTTAACTTATGTTAATCATTTTAGTTTCACCCTATCATGTATTCTTATTAATCTTGGAGGTATATACTTTTCCTGTGATGTAATCTATATATATAAAATTGAATGCATGTCTGTGTGTCTGTCTGTCTGTCCTTTATGCGCTACTACACCATTCATCCGATCGCCATGAAACTTTGGGAAGTTGTTGAGTGCACTCCTGGGAAGATTATAGGCATAGTACAAATATTCTATGATAAATGGCGCGTGCGCGAGCATCGTCGACGCTTACGACCCCCCACGTAGATCGTTCGATTTCCATCATTGCCACTAATTCTCTCAATTCCCGATGTCGTAGAAACATGAAATTTGGCACGAGCATTATGTCATAAATAGGAAAAGCTAATGGGTCCCAACTCGATTATTCAATATTATGCGCAAAAGAATTAGCGTCCAAATTTTACGTACGGAATCTAATTTTCTCGCTTCCCAATGTCATAAAAACTTGAAATTTGGCACGAGCATTGATTATGTCATAAATAGGAAAAGTTAATGGGTCCCAACTCGATTATTCAATTCTAAGCGCCAAAGAATTAGCGTCCAAATTTTACGTACAGAATCTAATTTTCTCACTTCCCAATGTCATGGAAACTTGAAATTTGGCACGAGCATTGATTATATCATAAATAGGAAAAGCTAATGGGTCCAAACTCGATTAATCAATTCTAAGCGCAAAAGAATTAGCGTCCAAATTTTATGTATGGAATCTAATTCTCCCACTTCCTGATGTCATCTATATATATAAAAATGAATGTATGTCTGTCTGTCCTTTATGCATTACTACATCGTTCATCCGATCGCCATGAAACTTTGGGAAGTTGCTGAGTACACTCCTGGGAAGATTACTGGCATAGAACAACTATCCATCGTCGACAGTTATGCCCCCCAGACAAAGATCATTTGATTTCCATCTCAAGGACAAAAACAAAAGGCATTACGAGCAACGGGATGAGTGTTCAACTACAAAATGATGCATCCGCCGAACGTTTTGCAAGACAATTGCTGCATATTGAGAATGCTGAGGTTAAATAAAAGCTGTGCTGTGATTGGTTGCTATATATTATACTGTTGAGGCAACATGAAAGCTGTGCTGTGATTGGTTGCTATTTTTTATATTGCTGAGGCAGAATAAAAGTTGCACTGTGATTGGTTGTTATATTTTATACTGCTGAGGTAACATGAAAGCTGTGCTGTGATTGGGTGTTATCTATATATATATATATAAAATTGAATGTATGTCTGTCTGTTTGTCCTTTATGCGCTACTACACCATTCATCCGATCGCCATGAAACTTTGGGAGGTTGTTGATTACACTCCTGGGAAGATTATAGGCATAGTACATTTATGCTATGATAAATGGCGTGCGTGCGAGCGTCGACAGTTACGCCCCCCCACGTAGACCGTTCGATTTCCATCATTGCCACTAATTCTCTCACTTCCCAATGTCATAGAAACTTGAAATTTGGCACGAGCATTGATTATGTCATAAATAGAAAAAGTTAATGGGTCCCAACTCGATTATTCAATTCAAAACGCAAAACAATTAGCGTCCAAATGTTATGTACGGAATCTAATTCTCTAACTTCCTGATGTCATATTCATATATATATATATATATATATATATATATATATATATATATATATATATATATATATATATATATATATATATATGAATGTATGTCTGTCTGTCTGTCCTTTTTGCGCTTCTACACCATTCATCTAATCGCCATGAAACTTTGGGAAGTTGTTGAGTACACTCCTGGGAAGATTACTGGCATAGTACACCTATCCTGCGAGCATCGTCGACAGTTATGCCCCCCAGACAAAGATCGTTTGATTTCCATCTCAAGCACAAAAGCAAAAGGCATTACGAGCAACGGGATGCGTGTTCAACTACAAAATGATGCATCCGCCGAACATTTCGCTAGACAATTGCTGGATATTGAGAATGCTGAGGTAAAATGAAAGCTGTGCTGTGATTGGTTGCTATTTCTTATACTGCTGAGGTAACATGAAAGCTGTGCTGTGATTGGTTGTTATATATTATACCGCTGAGGTAACTTGAAAGCTGCGCTGTGATTGGTTGTTATCTAGATATATAAAAACGAATGTATGTATGTATGTATGTCTGTCTTCGCAGCAACGCGCGACGGGTAAGCTAGTTTATAGTATAAAAACCAAATACACCTTAGAATAAATTAGAAATCATCTGATACCGCACAGGCTGGTGTGATATGTATTTCTCCTGGGTCCAGACTTCTGCACGAGATCTGGGAGAGTCTTCTCTTTGATAAACACAAATTCTCCTTACAATGAGCGAACGTACTCGTCCAAGCTTGATGCTCGCTCGAGTATTTGGGTCCTCGAGATGCTCGTTACTCGAGACGAGCACCACGTGGTACTCGAGTCAATTCCATTTCCTTCCCTGCATGTTTTGCACCATTTTCTGTCCAATAGACATGCAGGGAAGGCATTACAACTTCCTCCTGTGACGTTCCAGCCCTATCCCACCCCCCTGCAGTGAGTGGCTGGTGAGATCAAGTGACCGCGGAGTATTTAAAGCAGTCCCGCCCGCGGCTCGCCTCAGACACTCGCTGGCAGAGATTAGGGAGAGTGCTAGGTTACTGTTTGTCTTCAAGAACCCCAACGGTTCATCTTAGGGCCACATCTGACCGTGTGCATTACTGTTGTGGCTGCTGGGAGCAGTTTTGCACAATTTTCTTTTTTTCATCTTGGGCTGTGCAGACTATTGCGTTCTCAGTCTTCAGTCAATTATACAAAGTATAGGGGCAGTACTGGTGAGGCAGGGACAGTGGTAGTGTAGAATCCTCTCAACAAGTACCACCAAAAAGCTCCTTCTTAGGGCTACCTGTGACCGTATGCATTATACTGCGTGGCTGCTTTGAGTTGCCTCACTATTACCCAGCTAGGCCTTTTTGCAGCCTTGCGTATTATTTTTTTGGGACTGCAGTGTGCGTTACATAACTGCTGTGAGCCTCCAACTGCAGGCCAATAATTGCATATTTCTTTTACACCGCTCTGTGTGTGCCTGCAAATTCACGCACAGCGTGCGGCAACAGCCCCTGATAGAGGAAAAGACATATATGCGCTCTCTAGGCTGTTAGCTTTTTCAAAAAATTTGAAAAACCGCTCCTTCTTAGGGCTACCTGTGACCGTGTGCAATAAACTGCGTTGCTGCTGGGAGTTGCCTCACTATTACCCAGCTAGGCCTTTTTGAAGCCTTGCGTATTATTGTTTTGGGACTGCAGTGTGCGTTACATAACCGCTGTCAGCCTCCAACTGGCACTTTTTGAAAAACCCTAGAATGTCTAGGGCATGGTGTGTGGGCCGCAGCCAACATGTATTTCCTCTTACGTAACCTCAGCTATCCGGGGCACTGCAATGGGATTTCTTTCTGTACTGTCTGTGTGTTCCTGCTAGCCACCCATGCTGTGGGTGCACACAGACTTGTCTTAGCGGAGTTGTACCTGTCTGTCCCCAAAACACAGACAGACTTGGGTAGGGTGCAGAGTGCAGATGGTTTACCCCTTGCGTTGTCGATGAGGTATCCGACACCCAAACAGAATGAGTAGTGTGTGGACACGGAGTCCCCATTGCTATGTCACTCGCAGCACCTTGGGCCACACATGGTGTTTGCTGGAACAGAGGTTGACCCAGGGCCCGCTCACATACTTCCTACACCGAGTATTACTGCATTGTGGAGATGTGTAGAAGTGCTGGGCTGGCAACTGAGTCCCCTTTATGCCCCGACGGAGGTGGCACAGGATTTGAATGAAGATCGAACTTCAATCTATTATCAATTCTCAACAGCATTGTGGGCTATCGCCCACACTTTCAAAGAGGGTCGCTGCCTGGCCCTGCCAACCCTCTGCAGTGTGTGCCTTAGGGCAGCTGAAGGTTCCGCAGGGGCACTTTTGTGTGCGCTGCGGATGCAGGGTCGTGCGCGCGCGCGGGGGGGGGGGGGGGGCAGCATGTAACCCAGGAGAAGAGGCAGCTGTGTGTCCCACAGGCAGTGATTGTGCTTGGTTGGAGGTAGTGTGGTGCTTAGCTAAGGTGTGCCTTGCTAATGAGGGTTTTTCAGAAGTAAAAATTGTTGGGGGGGGGGGGGGCACTCTTGCCGCTATTGTGGCTTAATAGTGAGACCTGGGAACCTGAGATGCAGCCCTGCATGTTGCCCCTCGCCTGCCCTATCCGTTTCTGTGTCGTTTCCATCACTTTCGTAGGTTTTGCAGATTTTCACAAATGAAAACCTTAGCGAGCATCGGTCACATACAAAAATGCTCAAGTCGCCCATTGACTTCAATGGGGTTCGTTACTCGAAACGAACTCTCGAGCATTGCGGAAAGTTCGACTCGAGCAACGAGCACTTTGGTGCTCGCTCATCTCTAAGAATAACACAATGTTGGTCACCATCATCATAGAACTGCACTCCAACTAGAGATGTTAAAGATCCAGAACCATCATGCTATAATGAAGGAAAACTTTGAAGGTGTAAAACTGATATGTTCCGGATTATAAGGACCCCGGGCGTTGCGAAGTCCTACGGCAATTCACCGCCGCGGGAGCCGCTGCCCGGGAGCAGGAGCCGCACACGAATCTCCGCCTGTCAGCCTAATCTGATAGATAGCATAGCGGGCCTCCACCTATGCATGATCCATTATGTGAATCGGAGCAATTCGCAGCATGCTGAGAATTGCCTGCCGCGAGCAGAGAATCGCCCTGTTTCTCCACTCGTGGACACGGGGACGGCGCTTTCCGTATCAATGTATGGAAAGCTTCGGCCGGCGTGTCACGCAAGATCACGACGAAATCTGGGGATTCATGTCAGTAGATGGAGGTTTAGGAGAAAAGTTGAAAAAAAAAATGATACTCTAGAGAAGATCAGTAAATCACTTGGACTGCTTGCATATCACAATGTTGAGGTCTGCTCTGTCACATGTCTTCAGATCAAAAAGCTGAAGTCTTGACACAAGGCTGAAGGGATGTTTTCTATTTGTCGATATCCAATTCTTTTGATTCAGTAGTAGCAAAAATGAATGGGGTAGCAGATCTCCCAGACATGACATGAAAGGGGCCTTAAAGGGGTTGTCCCGCGGCAGCAAGTGGGTCTATACACTTCTGTATGGCCATATTAATGCACTTTGTAATGTACATTGTGCATTAATTATGAGCCATACAGAAGTTATAAGAAGTTTTTCACTTACCTGCTCCGTTGCTAGCGTCCTCGTTTCCATGGAGGCCGTCTAATTTTCGGCGTCTAATGGCCAAATTAGACGCGCTTGCGCAGTCCGGGTCGTCTTCTTTCCTCAATGGGGCCGCTCGTGCTGGATGCCGGCTCCTTGTAGCTCCGCCCCGTCACGTGCCGATTCCAGCCAATCAGGAGGTTGGAATCGGCAATGGACCGCACAGAAGCCCTGCGGTCCACCGAGGGTGAAGATCCCGGCGGCCATCTTCAGCAGGTAAGTAAGAAGTCACTGGAGCGTGGGGATTCAGGTAAGCACTCTCCGGTGTTCTTTTTTAACCCCTGCATCGGGGTTGTCTCGCACCGAACGGGGGGGGGGTTGAAAAAAAAAACCCCCGTTTCGGCGCGGGACAACCCCTTTAAGAAATAGCTGTGAAACTAGTGAATTTAGTTTGGATGTTAAAAACGTTCAACAGTTGAGGAGATTCAACCAAGTCAGGACTTGTAAACCCAAACTTTCTTAAAATTTAGTGCCTTAGAGTTTGGCCCTTGAAGTGGTGAAACAAAACAAAATAAAATTCAACAAACTTTCTTATCTCAGTTCTAATTCCCTCCTTGATTTTATTAAAAACTGTTTGATTTAAAGGCACATAAGGAAGTGGGAGGATAAGCAGCCCACCTGCTAGGAATTAATATCTATTTTAAGTACCACGCTAGGTCAATACGATTAACGCAAGCACATTTCATGCGTAGTGTAACCTCCTGCTCCCCAGTAGGGAATTTCATCTATATTAGATGCATATTCTTGTTTCACAAAGCGTCTGTAGACAAAATCATCATGGGCAGGTCAATCCATCCCTTACCAAGGTATCGATTTCTACATGCATAGCTAGTGAGAAATAATCAACCATTAATAGCTGTTTTTTTTTTAAAGTAATGTATCACAAAAAACTGTAACTGATCCCCAAGATATCTATTGATCTCCTGCTGCTAAGGTAGGAAAATCAGGCTTCAGGGTTTTCAGATCTCATATGGCTCTATGTATGCACGGAAAGCATTTAGTTGGTGGAAACCTGAACTGTATACATAAAGAACTATTTTCTGTACACTAGATCTGTTTCATATCAGGAATGAGCCGGCAGGTATCCCAGCTAGGAAAACTTAATTGGACATCATCTCACTTCTTCGCTTTATTGTGGCAGACTATACTAGCAAGCTTTCTTCTTCCAAGGAAATGTGACACAGAGAAAAAAAATTGTAGGATAATTTTTTTTCCCCTTTATGCCCATTGTTACATCGCATTTGATATAAAACCTTACCCCACTCAACTGAATTTTTAAAAATTTTTAACATTTTGGATAGTCCTCTGTTACTCCTTCACCAAGTAAGACTCCCAGCAATGCAAGTCTTAACACTACCGAGGACACACAAAGCTAGGAGGGATAGCTAACACTAGGAAAGAGAGAGAGTATTCAAAAAGATCTAGAAAAGCTTGCACAGTGGGTGGCAACTAACAGGATGGCATTTAACAAGGAGAAATTCAAAGTCCTACAACTGGACAAGACATATCGCCATCCATGTAAAGGCCCCCGAGGATGCGAGACGTTTTTGTGTCAAAACAGCCTTGCAACCCTTCGGTGATGCAGGAATCCATTGAAAACCATGGGGCTGTGATGTGGGATCATGCTGTGATTTTTTTTCCCGCATCGCCATGCGTGAAAACATCGCGCATAAATATATATACACACACACACACACACACATTAATGAGGTTCATATTTGTGCGAGATTTTATTGGCCATGTGGAGCCTGCCATTGTATATGCAGTAACATGGCTTTTTTTTTTTGATAGGTGTTGAAGAAAAAAAATGGGTTTGTGCAGACCCGTGATTTAAGTAGAACCTAATATATTGTGTAGATGCTGCAAGGAATGGGAAGGTAGTAAATGCGAGATGGTGCAGAGTTGCTGCCAGCCAGATAATTCTGCATCAAGTGGGCATGAATAGAAAATGTGCCACCAGTTTTGGTTACTCAACACAACCTTACAAAACCAACAAGAGGACAAGTGGGGTGGAAAAAAATATTACATCAAATTTTTCCTTTATTTTGTTTAAAGAAACCAGCAGTACAATGCTTTTGGGGGCAC